>NC_092333.1:405252500-405390000 GCF_046630445.1 Rutidosis leptorrhynchoides
ACAAACCAAGAAAGAAAAATATATGCAAGTGGTGGTTGTTATGAATTGGGACATGAGTTGTCAACATATATTTTACTCCGTATAAGTTTAACTTTGTGAAAGATAAAGCAAAAAACAAACACAGTATAATGCACTTCTAACAAACTTTAACTTCTTCCTTTTATCTTTAGAATTCATTGATAAATATAGTATTAATTAAAATAAAACGTGGTGATTAAATGGTTTTTGAGATGAGTGATGCAAGTGTTAAAGTGATAAGATTGAAATATGATTCTCCATTTAGCCAAAATTTAGATCCTTATAATGATTACCACATTAGTATTATATCTAGCACATGCCATACATTATTGTGTAAATTACGTATGGTATACATATATATATTCACATTGTCCATTGGTGGGGAAAAACAAACAATCAAGTAAAACAATAATAGATCATAAAGTATACATAACAGTTAGCCGCCTTTAATTATTCCTTTACGGGCTAAATTTCGTGCTCCGTTTGTTAACCAGTGGTGGATAAAATTATTCAGAAAAATCTCATATTTTAAATTAACTATATTTATTTATTTTGGTCATTATGGTATAAAATTCGAGCATCAATTATTAAATAAAAAATTACATTAATTAATCACTCCCAACCCCAAGTAAAATATAAAAAGTCTTAAAATATAATAAATAGTTCCTAAATACATTTTTAATAAGCCTATAATTTATAGAACTCATTTTCAGATCACCGTTTATTTTAAAATCATTTAAGTTTGAATTTAACTTGCTTAGTATCGATCGACTAACAAACGAGTACTATTTTCGTTTACTAATTAACTTCGAAACCATATAAATACACATTCAATATATCTTACATATCTAGATTAATTTTAATAATAATATCATATATTATTTTATTTACATAATTAATTAACTCATATAATATTTTAATTTATAATAATTAATACGTATATATATATATATATATATATATATATATATATATATTTATTTATTTATATATTTATTTACACATAATGGTTCGTGGATCGTCGAGAACAGTCGAAGGTCAAATGATTTCATAACATAGTTCAAAGATTTTGAAATTTAATTTAATAGACTTTGCTTATCATGTCGAAATCATATAAAGATCAAGTTTAAATTTGGTCGAAAATTTTCGAGTCGTCACAGTACCTACCCGTTAAAGAAATTTCGTCCCGAAATTTGAGTGTGGTTATCATGGCTAACAATAAAAATGTTTTCATGAAGAATATGAGCTGATAGATAGAGTTTTATTACTGTTGAGTAATATGGATAGGATAATTTGATTACTCGGAGAGTACGAGTGAAGTTATCACAAAAAAATGAAATGGGTAATGCAGGTTTGTCTTAACAGACAATGTAGTCATGGTTGATTTCCATCTGATTCTTCGGGATTTAAGGGAATTAGAATCTCTTTAATTAAATGCGGTAACCTGCCTCGATTCCTTTGTCGGATGTTTCTATTATAAATTTACCTCTGCCGTTTTATTATTCTCACCATTCCTATACTTTCCTTCTTAATTCATACATCCAAAAGATTGTGAAAATGCGTAATTCCGTTCTAATCCTTGATAATTTCCTAATTATCATTTATGTCATCCTTCTTTTCAATCTTCCACCAGAAAAATCTGTTTACTTCTACTATTACGTTGAGGTGATACTATTCTTAATTATACTGTGTCTTTATATTGCTATTCGTATTAATATCCACGATTTGTAACCTCCGTGTTGTTATTGGGTTTTATATTTTCTCTTATATTTCAGAGTCCCTGCTTCCGTCTTCTATAATCATTGTCATTCACAGTTAATGCTCCCTCTTGTTTGCTGCGATTTATACCCCCTTTCTATGTTGGAGCTTCATGCTTTTGTTTTATTTTCGCAAGTAATGGTCCAGAATTCGTAGGTATGGAGTTTCGAATTATCATAATATACAAGGTAGAAAGGAAAGGTAGTTGCACGATTTGATTTGTCAAATTACCATAATATCCGAAAAAGATCCAATCATCAAGAAAATATTTTCTTGATATTTTTTAGGTTAAATAGAATACAAGAGTCGTGTAACATGGCACATGATGACGTTATGATCTGTGAATCATCACGTTCCATTAGAAACTCAGCATGACTTACTGTAATATAATCACGTTGATCAAGTGTCATTATATTATACTAACTCATGCATCAATTTCCAACACTACTTCAAAATCATTCATAATTCAAACTCGGATTTTAAAGAAATTTAGAAACTAAAGTAGTTTCCTTTATAATGTAATATAGATAGCACAAAGAGATAAATAATTTTGGACGAGAATATTTATGAAAATATCTTCAGAAATATCGAAGATATTTATGATGATATTTTGGAATTTCTAAGTTCGATGGTTGATGAAGAAAGATTTTTCCGCAAGATTTTAACATGAGTACGGAGCAAGATATTCGTTGAAGGTTTCATCGGATCCAGAATTACCTGGATTCTTTGAATATATGGTATGGTCCTTGTATTTGGCCTTGGTCTCCTTCATGGTTTGCTCAATTTGTTTTTCAGTACCAAATTTTCTATCGAGCGTTCCTAACACTCTCTTTTTTATCATCAAACTTTTGGCCGTCTAGACCATCGACAATTTTTATGTATCCTCTGCATTTAATGCTACGATATCTGAATCATCGGTTATCAATCCGAGTTAGTTTCAAGAGGATTGTGTTTTTAGATGATTAAACGCTGATGGTAATATGGTGGAATATAAAAGGTTCCCAGGTAACAATAAAAGAGCACGCATATATATCAAGGTTATAATAAGGTTGTTTTGAACGAAAAGTCGAAGTTGATTTGCTGGAGCTGTGACAAAATTGGCTAATTTGAAAAAGATTTACAATGTTATTTTCAGTAATAACAACGACAAAGGAGCTAGCACAGTTACGGGCTAAACGTTTACTCAGGTTCCGAGTGTTTTCAAGTGCATAACCATATGCATCAATCTTTTCTTCCGTATAGGAAGTGTGGTTGGTTCATCCTCTCGATTGAGGTGTTTTCAAGAATCATGGAAGATTTGAACGCAAATTGTAATCGTCAAGATACAAATGAGGTTTGAGATGAAATCAAATGGCAAACTTGAAGAATTGTTTAGTTCCATATGTTATAATCAATATTTTAATTCATTTAATTTGTCCAATGTTTTCTTCATTATACCAATCGTTGGATTCTGATAAGTCAAAATCCAAATATGAATTTGAATGAAAATGATTATTCTGTGGTGAACGGATTCGTATATCTGTGGATGTAAGTAGGATAGTAAATGACTGTTGAATCAGATTCGCAGAATGTACCGTGTAACTGATTAATGTGCAATCTAAATATTCCTCGGGTATTACCTACCCGTTAAAATATTTTCACCATTAACAGTCTGTACAAAAGAAAATTTTTTTTATTACAATCTTTATGAAAATATGCTTGCATATATATTTTCTTCAGATGTAATTATGGAATTAATGAGTTAATATAACATTAAACTCATTTGCTTTTCAGTTAGAATTAGAGTACATAATCTCTAAAACATTAGAGATTATATAATCATCATGTCGAACGAAGATAAATAATGTAGAACGTCACGTAACACGATGATTATACTCGAGGTACAGAATGAGATGTTGAGGTTTGTGCTGCAGATGTTGTTGTTGATGGTGGTGATGGTACTGTTGGTGTTGCTGATGGGGATACTATTTATACTGCTGGTCCTGCTGCTGGTGTTTGTAACCTTTGCACCATATTCTCCAAAGTCACCACCCGAGCGCGAAGCTCGTTGACTTCTTCTATTACACCGGGGTGATTTTCGGTTCGAACGAGCGGATAAATAAAATCTAGAATTTGATGTAGTATATAATCGTGACGAGATACTCTAGAAATGAGAGAGAAAATAGTGTTTCGGACAGGTTCGCCGGTAAGTGCTTCAGGTTCTTCGCCAAGAGGGCAATGTAGTGGATGGAAGGGATCACCTTCTTCTTGTCTCCAATATTTGAGGAGGCTACGAACCCATCAGATGAATTGGGAATGGCTGATTGGTTGATTCATTCCGGTCACACTGCTTTCGAAGCTCAAGTGAAACTCCATATCGGAATCCGAGGGACTTGAACTAGTGAAGAGTTCCATTTCGTACGATTGATTAAAGGATTTTTCGATATGTAATAATTTCCGACTATCGGATGGTATTCTAATTATATAGAATATCTATATATATAGAACAAATGATTTCGTAGATTACGGAGGAATTTACGGAATATGTCGGGCAAAGTTTACAGTAACAGATATGCTAAGACATGAATTAGCAGATACGCTAAGATATAAATCTTGTCTATACACTATTCATGCAATTAATGCAGTAAGATATGTCTAGACTAAGAATGATAAGTAGGTAATTTTCGACACGAAATGATAAGCAAAACTTTTGACATGCAGACACGGTCGAAGTCCAGACTCACTAATGCATCCTAACGACTATCAGTTAGACACACTAATGCAAGACCTGGTTCGCTAAGACCACCACTCTGATACTAACTGAAAGGACCCGTTCATATACATTATAAACGATTCACAATAGTTGATTTCATCGCGAGGTACTTGACCTCTATATGATACATTTTAGAAACATTGCATTCATTTTTAAAAGACAAACTTTCATTACATTGAAAGTTGACGGCATGCATACCATTTCATAATATATCCAACTATAATTGAATTAATAATAATCTTGATGAACTCAACGACTCGAATGCAACATCTTTTGAAATATGTCATGAATGACTCCAAGTAATATCTCTAAAATGAGCAAATTCACAGCGGAAGATTTCTTTAATATTTGAGAATAAACATGCTTTAAAGTGTCAACCAAAAGGTTGGTGAGTTCATTTGTTTATCATAATCCAATCATTTCCATAATTTTAATAGAACACAAGATCCTCATTTTTCATAAATATCATTACACCCGCAAGTGTATAAAATCCATTCGTATGATGAACTCCTGGTAACCGACATTAACATAATGCATATAGAATATCCCCGCATACTCGCAAGTATGCCATAAATATTGGCAATCGCAATCACCATTTAAATCGAAGTACTAAAGCATTCCAAATTCCAGAATGGGGTTTGTTAGGCCCATAGATCTATCTTTAGGATTCGCGTCAATTAGGGGCCATTTCCTTAATTCTTAGGTTACCAGACTTGAAGGGGCAATATTCGATATAGTAATCCAACTATAGAATGTAGTTTTAAGTACTTGTGTCTATTTCGTCAAACATTTATAAAAGCAGCGCATGTATTCTCAGTCCCAAAAATATATATTGCAAAAGAATTTAAAAATGGAGCAAATGAAACTCACTATACTGTATTTTGTAGTAAAAATACATATGACGACATTGAACAAGAGTAGGGTTGGCCTTGGATTCACGAACCTATATCATTTATATATATACTAAAACATATAATCGTAATCGAACAAGTTATGTATTATTATTAATTGTTATTTTAGTAATTTTTATATTTCATTAATAATTAAATTAACTATATTTTTTATATACTTAGATAAATAGTTAGTATTTATTATGAAAATATTAATGTTGTTATGTGATATGTATTAAATATATTCTTATATAATTATTTATTTGGTAAAATAATATCAATAATAATAGATAACAATTTGTATCTTTTTATGATAATAACAATAAAATTATTGATACTATTAATAATCTAAATGATAATTTTTAATAATAATATAAATTTTGAATAAAATGATAATAATAATAGTAGTAATAATAATAATTATAATAACTATAAAAGTAATAATTTTTCTAATAATGATAATACTAGTGTTATTAATACTAATAATACTTATTTTAATAATAATAATGATAATAATACTTATAATACTTAATGCTAATACTTATTAATGATAATAATATTAATCACATAACAACAATAATTAATAATAAAAATAATAATAATAATAATGATAATAATAATAATAATAATAATAATAATAATAATAATAATAATAATAATAATAATAATAATAATAGTAATAGTAAGAGTTCTACCTCAAAGAAATAGCTTTCAAAAAAAATATGCTTAGGACCGGGCTCGAACCCGCGACCTCCCGATCAACAAACACACCCTAAACCACTCAACCTTTTAACTGTTTTTGAAATAAACCCATAACTATTTAATTTAACCAGCTGCTTCATCAAGATCATCTCAACTCATTCGATTTATTATCATAATCATTATCTTTCTCGATTCTTAATTATCATTAACTACATTCATCTCTCGTTCAATCATCACTCATCTTTAACATCATCACAGTATTATCCTCTACTTGTATTATCGTAATCGTGTTTTATAGCTACTCTATTAAAAAGGGATCGAGCAGCAAACACATAGCGTTTGACTTGTTTGATATTGGCTGCAACTTTTTGGGCTCATCGTATATGCTACTGTTATCACCTTCCATTGTCATCTCCACCATGATCAACATCAACCTTATTACATCATCATCATCATATATAGCTTCGGAAATCAGAAGGAAAAGAAAAAGTAGTGAGACGCTATTATTTTCTTGGCCCAACAGAATTCAAGTCTCGGCTCAAGACAAGAAGAGAAATCACGACCCAAAAAATCAAGTGATCCTCAGTCCAAAACAAATAACAAGAAAACAATGATTTGTAATTTTCTATCTCCAGTACAGTATGCTCGACCTTGTCCCCACTTTTCCATCGACATAAAGAGCTTTACTTTATAATTTATATTATTTCTTTATTTTCACTTTATGAAGACCATAGGGTTTAGTTGAAGTAGTGGGATTTAAAAACAAAAAGTATGCAGTAGTGATAGTAGTTCAACTTTGTTATTGTTATCATTATCTTAGATCCACAACAGTAGCAGTGAAAAAGAAGATCGATTTGCAGCTGCAGCAGGAAAAATAAAATGGTCTGTAGCAGTGAACAAAAGAAAGAAAGAAAGTTGCAGAAATCTTGAACCATAAATTGATTTGTCGAAAAAAAAATAGAACAAGTAGCAGTGGTTCGATGGTAATGGTTTTCATGATGGTGATTGTTTCCATGGTTGTTTCGGTCATAACCAGGAAAGAGAAAGAGAGGGAAGTGAGAGATAGAATGGCAGTGATGGTGTGATGATGGGTGGCGGATAGGATGAAGATGCACTTGTGATAGGATGGTGAAACAATGGTGATTCAAGGTGGCGTGTCATGGTGATCGATGATGGTGATTGTGTGATAGTTCTCGCAAATAAAATAGTAGCAGACGTATACCTGTTTGCAGCAGTAGCTGCTCGATATGGCAATAGTAAGTGGGGAAGTTGGTGGTGAGGTTTACGGTTTATGATGGTACGGTGGTTCAAGGAGATGGATCATGATGGTGAGTTTAATGGTGGTCTAGTGAAGAGGTTTGTGATGGCGATATTGGGTGATGATGATAAGTAGAAACAGAATTTGAACCGGCAGCAGGTTTTTGAGTTGGTTTTGATAAACACAAGTAGTTTTGTTGATCGATCGTTTAAGATAATGAGGGTGGTGATGATTTGTTGTTGTGGTTTCACGTGGGTTACCTCAGAAACAGTCATGTCGAGCAGCACAATTATGAAGGTGAAAGGTTTAGTGATCGGTTCTTGTTAGTAATCAGACACAGGAGCAGAAAAAGGAAAGCTTATAACAGTATCAATTATTATTCATTGGTGTTATTGATGTTCGATTAAAACTTTAACCGAAGAGGGTGGGTTAAATGGAAATCAAAAGAAACGAATATTATCTATTTGTGGGGTTTGGGTTGATTAAACAAACCAAGAAAGAAAAATATATGCAAGTGGTGGTTGTTATGAATTGGGACATGAGTTGTCAACATATATTGTGTAAATTAGTATTATATCTAGCACATGCCATACATTATTGTGTAAATTACGACTGGTATACATATATATATTCACATTGTCCATTGGTGGGGAAAAACAATAAAGTATACATAATAGTTAGCTGCCTTTAATTATTCCTTTACGGGCTAAATTTCGTGCTCCGTTTGTTAACCAGTGGTGGATAAAATTATTCAGAAAAATCACATATTTTAAATTAACTATATTTATTTATTTTGGTCATTATGGTATAAAATTCGAGAATCAATTATTAAATAAAAAAAATTACATTAATTAATCACTCCCAACCCCAAGTAAAATATAAAAAGTCTTAAAATATAATAAATAGTTCCTAAATACATTTTTAATAAGCCCATAATTTATAGAACTCATTTTCGGATCACCTTTTATTTTAAAATCATTTAAGTTTGAATTTAACTTGCTTAGTATCGATCGACTGACAAACGAGTACTATTGTCGTTTACTAATTAACTTCAAAACCATATAAATACACATTCAATATATTTTACATATCTAGATTCATTTTACTAATAATATCATATATTATTTTATTTACATAATTAATTAACTCATATAATATTTTAATTTATAATAATTAATATATATATATATATATATATATATATATATATATATATATATATATACATTTATTTATATATTTATTTACACATAATGGTTCGTGGATCGTCGAGAACAGTAGAAGGTCAAATGATTTCATAACATAGTTCAAAGATTTTGTAATTTAATTTAATAGACTTTGCTTATCATGTCGAAATCATATAAAGATCAAGTTTAAATTTGGTCGGAAATTTCCGGGTCGTCACATATATTGCTATATGCATCGACATATATGGTTTATAATTTCTGGGTTGTCGTTGGGCTTTATATCTTCCTTTATATTTCGAAGTCCCTGCTTCTGTCTTCTATAATCATTGTCATCCATAGTTAATGCTCCCTTCTATTTGTTGCGATATATACTCTCATTTCTATTTTGGAGCTTCATTCTTTCGTTTCCTCTTCTTGCGATTAAGCACCGCTTGTAATGGTCCAGAATTCGCAGATATGAATTTCGGAATGAACATACTTAATGTTCTAAGAAGGAAATTGTAATGGCACGATCTTGATTTGTCAAATTACCAGAATACCTCGGAAAAGGCCGAATCATCAAGAAAAATATTTTCTTGATATTTCTAGAGGTTAAATAGAATACTAGAGTCGTGTAACATGGCACATAATGACATAATGGTCTGTGAATCGTCATGTCATATTAGAAACTCAGCATGACTTACTGTAATATAATCACGTTGATCAAGTGTCATTATATTATACTAACTCATGCTTCAGTTCCCAACACTTCTTCAAATGCATTCCTATTTTAAATTCAAATTTTTCATATTTTAGAAACTAAAAGAGTTTCTTTTATGATATAACGCAGATAGCGCGAAGATATAAATTATTTCAGATAAGAGTAGTTAGGAGAATATCTTCAGAAATATCGAGGATATTTATAAATAAAGATACGATGATGTTTTAGAATTTTAAAATATCTGGAATCAAAGGATGATGCGGGAAATTTGTTTGTAAAGGTTTAGAATAAGGAGTAAGGTGTTTGCTAACGATTCCAGACACTGAATCATTTGGATTCTTTGAAGGCAGGTTTAGTCTTTGTAATTTGTCCACAGCCTCTTTCATGGTTTGCTCAATCTATTTTCCAGTACCAAATCTTCTCTTTTTCTGAGCTTTGCCAACACGCTAATCTTTATCATCAAATTTTTTGCTGTTAAGGTCGTTTACAGTTTTTGCTGCTTCATCATCGTTTTTCCAAAAATTCGGAGGACTAGTTCACAGTTTATGGTGTTTTTCAGAAACTTCACATTTGCAGTATATAAGTCTAGGAGATAGACGTTATATGTATATATATAACTGTTGGCGTAGAATTGCTGCGAAATTCGAGAATAATGATTGATGATTGGCAATTATTGTTACAGGGTGCAGATGAGTAGATGATGGGTTTTCATGAATAATATAGATATTTTTTAGAGAGACTAAAGCCGAAGTTGCTGGTACATCTGCTGATAATGTGATGGAATATAAAAGGTTCTGCAATAATAAAAGGGTAATCGTATATATCAGGGTTATAATAAGGCTACTCCGAATGAAAGATCGAAATTGACTTGTTGGAGCTGTGACAGAATTTGCTACTTTAAAAAGGAATCGTAAAGTTATTTTTGCTAATAAATGCCAAAGGATCTGACGCGGGTACGTGTTAAACTATGACTTTGGTTTCGAGAGTTTTTCAGGTGCATGACTGTGGGTAACATGTGGTTGGATCATCATCTCGATTGTTCATTATTGGAAGTGTATTCAGGAATTTCGAGGGGTTTGAACATAGATTGTAATCATTAATATTCATATGATGTTCTAGGATTTTGAATGATACAAATATTTTTCTGGATTCCATGAATAGAAATGATGTTCTAGCACAGTTTTGAAGTCAAAGTATAGATTTGAAAGATATAGGAATCTAAGAGTGATGTCTTCTGTTAAATCTTGACTTGAATTTTGATTTGTCAAAATCAGAATACGTAATCAAATTTGAATGAAAATGGTTGTTTTGATTCCTATAAAAGAATGTATATTGTTGTGAAAGTAGTGAGTATAGTTGGTGATTGCTGAATCAGATTCGAAGAATGTAACATATTAATTGTGAATTTATATATATCTCTCGGGTATTACCTACCCGTTAAAAAAAATTTCACAATTAATATTTTGTACAAAAGAATTTTATTACAGTCTTTATGAAAATATATATATGTGTACATTTTCTTCAGATGTAACATAGATTTAATGAGTTAATATTAAATTAAGCTCATTTGATTTACGGTTGAAACTAGAATTGAATAATTCCTAAAAACTTTAGAAATTACATAACTTTTACGGAGTATTTCTTCAATGAAATTGAAATTATGAATCAATACTTTGTTATTTGTTGATGCATGATGTTGGTGCTCGTGGAATTCTTGTGAACTTCGCAGGGTGCGAATGATGTTATCTATAAAAGTTTCGAGTACACCGATGATGAAAGTGTAAAATCAAACATATATTTGAATAATACACTTGATTTATTATGAAATGGAATTCATTGAATTGAAACAGAGATTGTAGTTAACGATGATTAAGTTGCTGACGAAGGATGTACATCATAGCATATTAGTAATATGAATTAACCGAGTAGTTAAGATTCACACATAATAGCTCAGTACGGAAAGATTTATTATAGTTTAAAAATTTATATATATATATATATATATATATATATATATATATATATATATATATATATATATATATATATATATATATATATATATATATATATATATATATATATAAATTCTTCAGAGGGAATGAGTTAATACTTCATAACTCGTTGATACGATATACTCGTTGTTGATTTGTGATGTTATTCGCGGTGATTATAGATCTGGTGGAGCTTGTGATGTTGTAGGTGCTGCTGATGCTGGCGATGCTAACGGTACTGACGGTGCTGTTGGTAAAACAAGTCTAGCTTGTGAATCACGCACCATTCTTGTCAAGGTTTCATTTCATCATTTCACTCACTCATCTGGTTTATAATTAGAATTAGAATAAATAATCTCTAAAACTTTTAGAAACTACATATTCTCTGCAGAATATTTCCTTGATAAAGTTATGAATCAATACTTCATCGTTTGTTGTTGTTGGTACTCCTTGGTAATTACGGTGCGTATGATGTTGATGTTCGAGGTACAGATTGTGATGTTGAGGTGAGGGATGCGGATGTTGTTGTTGATGGTGGTAATGCTCCTGTTGGTGTTGATGATGGTGGTACTGTTGATACCGGTTGTAGCGACCCGACAAAATCGTCATTGACGGCGCCGTCTACTTAGGTCCCGTTACGTGGTCATAAGTCTTTAAAACAACGGTTGACCAAAATATATGTCGCATTCATTTCAAATGTAAAGATTGTTCAAAGTTTACGAGAATAGTTCCACCACAAGTTACGTTACAAAGTTATAAGTACAAATGAAACTTATGCGACACAATTTAAAAGTAGCCAAAAGACGCTCCGTGTATGCATAAATACTCGACATCCAAAGCAAGTATCAAAATAATGAGCGGAAGCATGTAACACATATCGTTCAAAGACCTGAGAAAAACATAGAAATCTGTCAACGAAAACGTTGGTGAAATCATAGGTTTAAGTAAGTAAGTGAGTAAATAAGTAGATTGAACCACAAGATTTGCAACATCGAATTAATAGTTAACCATTCCAAAATTTGTTTCACGAGCACCCAATTATCAATGCTTAACATTTCTCCCATTGAACCCCATCACTTAGTGCTAGAACATACACTGTTTCTCGAAAATATATTTCATTCGTAAACGGTAGCGAACCGTTTGAATGAGGGTTTGTAAAACCCATATGGATCCATACAACATAAGTTCTCGCTTACACCCGGCAAGTGTAACTAATGATAATCGAATTGAGGATTTTGTTCTAAACTCGTATGTAGAATGTTTGTTTTCCTGTACTTGTGTTCACTTAGTAAAGAAATGTTTATGTTTTCTCATCCCAAATGTAAGTTCAAAAAGAGTAAAAGTGGGACTATGATCTCACCTTGAGTGCACGTACGAAAAGTACTTCACAAAATAACGTGTGCGAAGGATAGTGCTAGTGTTGACCTAAACAAATAAGTTGTATCAATTAACCGGTTACGACACAAGGTCGGGTGAAATGTGTTCAATTAGTCCTATGGCTCGTTACGACTCGAAAAGTATAGCATGTGAATCACGTTGTCAAGTTTCATGCAAGAATCAAGTATAAAATAAAGACTAGAACGATTGCATAAGTGTTTAGTTAAGTTTGACTAAAAGTCAAACTTGGTCAAAGTCAAAGTCAACGGGGTCGGGTCGGGTATCCGACAATTTTTCTAAGTTATATAATCATATATGAGCATGTTGGCCAAGTTTCATGTTAATCGGAGGTCCGTAGCATATCAAACATTTTACGTCAAATGACCAAGCAAAACAGCCCATTTTAGTGTATCAGGACGGTGTCCCAAAATCAGGACGGTGTCCCAATATGAAGAGTGGGACGGCGTCCCAAAATCAGGACGGCGTCCCAAATTGAAGAGTGGGACAGCGTCCCAAAAATCAGGACGGCGTCCCAATGGGCATTCAGGTCCTGTTTGCAGAAAAACACAAGTGCACAACCCAAACTTCAAACAATCACAATTTATGATCCGCAAACAATTAGAACATGTATTTTATATCACCGGAAAGCTCTTTCGACAAGGAACGCAACTAAGCACTTTTCATCAAGCAAAAACATCATATACAATAACCGAAATCCTGTCAAGTGATCAATAGAGGTTTATTTTCAAGTTTCAAGTTCATCAATTGCAATTTAAGTTTCGGGAATCCAATTTATACATATGATATGCCGTTTTGAAGGTAATGAAACATGTAATACAACTAAACACTTATCAATAACATTAACAAGCATTCAACGCATCAAAAGTTCGTTTTAAGAGTTGTCAAACCCTAACCAAAACCTCAAAATCACTAATCATGTTAATGTAAGGTTTTCATGTCAATCAACACACCAAAAAGAAGCTATTGAAGTAACTAACACTTTGAACACACAAACATTAACATCTAAACACATTTCATCATCCAAAATCAAAGATTAAGCATACACTTTTCATTTTCAAGCTAGTTACACCAAAACATCAAGATCGAGCATACAAATCATATATTCATGTTATACACGAGCCATAGACACTAACTAACAACATATCAAGTCAAAAACATGAATTTGAGAAATCTAGAGTTTTAGAAATGTTACCCAAAATCGGTGTAGTTAGTATCAAATCGTAGAGGATGACGAGAGGATTAAGAATATGTAGTCGGATTTGTTGTGAGCTTCCAAGATCAAAATTAGATGATGAATTTTGTGTTTGTGTTCTTGAGAGAAAAGGAAGAAAGAAAAAGAGGAAGAAGATGGTGAAATGAAGTGTGTGGTGGTGAGGAGTCACTAGTTAGCCAAGTTTACCCGAGTGGCGAGATTAGTCCCTCAAGTTTGTTGTCGGGTGCGGGAAATAACCAAACGAATATTTTTAAAACGCAAGTTAACGAGAGATGTTATAATCGAGTAACGGGATTATCATGAACACTAGTTAACGAAGTGCACGAGTATAGGTGACGAGGGATGTTATTTAAAAAAAAAAAGACGGTGTTAAAATAATTTAACGGAAAAACGCGGGATGTTACATTATCCACACCTTAAAAGAAATTTCGTCCCGAAATTTAGTTGGAAGTAATAGTCGATGTCTCTTCCTTGAGACCTTGCATTGTCAATGCTATGAATAAGTGAAGATACGTCCTTGGGCATTCCCACGAATTTGGACAGTCAGGGTTTTATGTTGTATTAAGGCTTGGTTTTACGATCCACAGTTTCAACCGGTCTTTCTACGAAGAGGAGTTGTCATCAATAGTAAGTTTATCTAGAAGGATAGCACGTTCCTGTTCCGCAGGACACGTATCTAAGTTTGTTACATGGAACGTAAGGTAAACGGAAACTTAATTGAGTCGGAGGTTCTAAACGGTAGGAAGCGGTTCCAAGACGCCCCAAGATTTCAAAAGGATCAATATTGTGGATATAAATTTCCTCGATATCCCGAAACGGATTACACCTTTCCAAGGTGTGGTTTTCAATATTACACGGTTACTGACTTTAAATTTGAGAGATTTTCATCTAACATTGGTATAACTCCTTTGGCGACCACGGGCCGTCTTGAGCCCTTCTCGGACTTGAACTATCTCAAAGGTTGTTTCTTGAATGATTTCGGATCTGATGATTTGCTTGTCACCTACTTCGGTCCAACGAATAGGAGAACAACATTTGTGGTTATATAAAGTTTCGAAAAGTGTGCGTTAACACGCGAGCGGTAACTACTGTTGTAAGAGGGATCAACTAAAGGCGACAATACAAGTTTGTAACATGTCTTTCCAAGATGTAAATTGTTCGTTTGCTTAGCTCGTCTGTTTGTGGAAGATACGCAGTACTCACGTCTAAACGTGTTCCGAAGGCTTCTTGTAAACAAGATGTGTAACGAGTATTTTCGATCCGGGATTTGGAATATAATTTCTTAAGATATGCTTGGACAAGTTAGTTAGGGTTCGAAAGCGTTTTTTGGAACAGGTTTCTTGTCGGCTACTGAAAAATGTTCGTAAGGGCTAGTCACCCTCGTGGCGAATACTAGTAACACGTGAAGAGTCTCTCTCTCCATTGAGAAATTATATAAAAAGGTTTCCGTATACGGAAGTACGAGCGAAAAGATAGGAGTGAAATGAGAACTTAGAATATGATGAGTTCACATTTTGAGGTAGCCATATCGCGCATCTAGTGGCCAAATGTTGAGACTTGGTGGGAAACGAGATAGTACACGTAGTTGTATAGCTCGGGGTTGAGTAGTAGTTGGCCGTATAACAGAAGCACAAGGACGTTAAGTCAAAGAAGAAAGGGGTATCCTTGGATTGTGTGTTATCTTTGGTCTCAGTAATATCAGACGGTAATAGTGAAATAGCAGAGCTATGTATCGTGGTACGCGATGACGAGAAGATTGATCGGATCCATAAATAAGTATTCAAATTCTCCGTGTAAAATAACGAATTTCAGCTTCCTTGATTTCGAGTCGAGAGGGGTTGCCTTTCAGGCGTTCACGTAGAAGTATTTCTATATTTGAGTTCCATTTTGTGTCACACGAATTTATCTAGTAAGGTTGGTGTGAAAAATCACGTTCAAAGTCCGGACACGGAAAATGTTTAATTTTTTTTTTTCCTTAGTACGTTAACGAGGTTAGAGGACGAGCGATACGGGAAAAATCGGAAATTAATCTTTGGTAATAATCGCGAGATCCAAAATTTTACGAATACAAGTCGGAGTCGTGAGGGTTTCTCCAAAATTAATTAATTAATTAAATTTTTTTTTTTTTTTTTTTTTTTTTTTGCGAGATCTACTGTAATACCTTGACCACTAACAATATGGTTTAGAATTTGGACTTCGTTTAACCAAAATTCTCACTTGGAGAATTCGGCATAGAGTTGCTCTTTTCTCAAGAGTTCGAGCGTAAGACGGAGACGTTGTTCGTTTTTCCTTTCCGCTTGAATAGCTTATAATTATAAGTACGGTAACGGATTTGTCTAGATAAGTTTGCATACGCGGTTCCGGAGGTCTATGAATACGGGCGGAGCCTTAGATAAACTGAACGGCACTAAAAGAAATTTATAACTATCGTAGCGAGTTCGGAAAGCGGTTTAGGAGACATCTTCTCCCTTAACCCTCAATTGATGATAACCAGAATGAAGGTCGATTTTAGAATATACGCGAGATCCGTGTAACGGTTCAAGAGGTTGTTGATACGGGGAAGAGGATATCGGTTCTTAAACGGAAATTATTTAGTTCACTAAAATCACATATATGTGGGGAAAACATTCCCTTCCTAACGTATAGGTTTTGGGCTCCCTAGTTCTATAGATGTCAAATCAAAGTTCGAATTACCTACCCAATAAGTTTGACGTACACTCTCCGATAAATTTTTCGGTACGCAATAGTTTTCCGTTGGTCACTTGAATGGCCTAAGTAATATCTAGGGGGTGGTGGAGTGCAAATAGTAGGCTCTGAAGCCTTGGATACAAAACATTTATCGACATCCGAATCGAATAAACATGAAGTATAGGAGTTGTTAAGAAGAAACGTACCCGTGACTAGTTCATGTCGTCTCGAGCATCCTCGGTGCTAATGTTGGAAGTTCGGCCGCGTGTGTTGGGGTTGGCTTTCTTCGTTGGACATGCATTCCTAAAATGACCCGGTTGGCCACATTCGAAACAAACACCCGGCTTTTGTGTGTTGGGTCCCTTTTGACTGACGGGGGCGGTACTTCCACAATATTTGGCAATATGACCACTTCCCTGGCACCGGTGGCAAATTAGCTAGCCACATTCACCAAAGTGATGCTTGAAATGTCCCGTTCTTATTGATTAAAAACGTTCCATATTAATTGATTTCGTTGCGAGGTTTTGACCTCTATATGAGACGTTTTTCAAAGACTGCATTCATTTTAAAACAAACCATAACCTTTATTTCATCAATAAAGGTTTAAAAAGCTTTACGTAGATTATCAAATAATGATAATCTAAAATATCCTGTTTACACACGACCATTACATAATGGTTTACAATACAAATATGTTACAACAAAATAGGTTTCTTGAATGCAGTTTTTACACAATATCATACAAGCATGGACTCCAAATCTCGTCCTTATTTAAGTATGCGACAGCGGAAGCTCTTAATAATCACCTGAGAATAAACATGCTTAAAACGTCAACAAAAATGTTGGTGAGTTATAGGTTTAACCTATATATATCAAATCATAATAATAGACCACAAGATTTCATATTTCAATACACACCCCATACATAGAGATAAAAATCATTCATATGGTGAACACCTAGTAACCGACATTAACAAGATGCATATATAAGAATATCCCCATCATTCCGGGACACCCTTCGGATATGATATAAATTTCGAAGTACTAAAGCATCCGGTACTTTGGATGGGGTTTGTTAGGCCCAATAGATCGATCTTTAGGATTCGCGTCAATTAGGGTGTCTGTTCCCTAATTCTTAGATTACCAGACTTAATAAAAAGGGGCATATTCGATTTCGATAATTCAACCATAGAATGTAGTTTCACGTACTTGTGTCTATTTTGTAAATCATTTATAAAACCTGCATGTATTCTCATCCCAAAAATATTAGATTTTAAAAGTGGGACTATAACTCACTTTCACAGATTTTTACTTCGTCGGGAAGTAAGACTTGGCCACTGGTTGATTCACGAACCTATAACAATATATACATATATATCAAAGTATGTTCAAAATATATTTACAACACTTTTAATATATTTTGATGTTTTAAGTTTATTAAGTCAGCTGTCCTCGTTAGTAACCTACAACTAGTTGTCCACAGTTAGATGTACAGAAATAAATCGATAAATATTATCTTGAATCAATCCACGACCCAGTGTATACGTATCTCAGTATTGATCACAACTCAAACTATATATATTTTGGAATCAACCTCAACCCTGTATAGCTAACTCCAACATTCACATATAGAGTGTCTATGGTTGTTCCGAAATATATATAGATGTGTCGACATGATAGGTCGAAACATTGTATACGTGTCTATGGTATCTCAAGATTACATAATATACAATACAAGTTGATTAAGTTATGGTTGGAATAGATTTGTTACAAATTTTCACGTAGCTAAAATGAGAAAAATTATCCAATCTTGTTTTACCCATAACTTCTTCATTTTAAATCCGTTTTGAGTGAATCAAATTGCTATGGTTTCATATTGAACTCTATTTTATGAATCTAAATAGAAAAAGTATAGGTTTATAGTCGGAAAAATAAGTTACAAGTCGTTTTTGTAAAGGTAGTCATTTCAGTCGAAAGAACGACGTCTAGATGACCATTTTAGAAAACATACTTCCACTTTGAGTTTAACCATAATTTTTGGATATAGTTTCATGTTCATAATAAAAATCATTTTCTCAGAATAACAACTTTTAAATCAAAGTTTATCATAGTTTTTAATTAACTAACCCAAAACAGCCCGCGGTGTTACTACGACGGCGTAAATCCGGTTTTACGGTATTTTTCGTGTCTCCAGGTTTTAAATCATTAAGTTAGCATATCATATAGATATAGAACATGTGTTTAGTTGATTTTAAAAGTCAAGTTAGAAGGATTAACTTTTGTTTGCGAACAAGTTTAGAATTAACTAAACTATGTTCTAGTGATTACAAGTTTAAACCTTCGAATAAGATAGCTTTATATGTATGAATTGAATGATGTTATGAACATCATTACTACCTTAAGTTCCTTGGATAAACCTACTGGAAAAGTGAAAAATGGATCTAGCTTCAACGGATCCTTGGATGGCTCGAAGTTCTTGAAGCAGAATCATGACACGAAAACAAGTTCAAGTAAGATCATCACTTGAAATAAGATTGTTATAGTTATAGAAATTGAACCAAAGTTTGAATATGATTATTACCTTGTATTAGAATGATAACCTACTGTAAGAAACAAAGATTTCTTGAGGTTGGATGATCACCTTACAAGATTGGAAGTGAGCTAGCAAACTTGAAAGTATTCTTGATTTTATGTAACTAGAACTTGTAGAATATATGAAGAACACTTAGAACTTGAAGATAGAACTTGAGAGAGATCAATTAGATGAAGAAAATTGAAGAATGAAAGTGTTTATAGGTGTTTTTGGTCGTTGGTGTATGGATTAGATATAAAGGATATGTAATTTTGTTTTCATGTAAATAAGTCATGAATGATTACTCATATTTTTGTAATTTTATGAGATATTTCATGCTAGTTGCCAAATGATGGTTCCCACATGTGTTAGGTGACTCACATGGGCTGCTAAGAGCTGATCATTGGAGTATATATACCAATAGTACATACATCTAAAAGCTGTGTATTGTACGAGTACGAATACGGGTGCATACGAGTAGAATTGTTGATGAAACTGAACGAGGATGTAATTGTAAGCATTTTTGTTAAGTAGAAGTATTTTGATATGTGTATTGAAGTCTTTCAAAAGTGTATAAATACATATTAAAACACTACATGTATATACATTTTAACTGAGTCGTTAAGTCATCGTTAGTCGTTACATGTAAGTGTTGTTTTGAAACCTTTAGGTTAACGATCTTGTTAAATGTTGTTAACCCAATGTTTATAATATCAAATGAGATTTTAAATTATTATATTATCATGATATTATCATGTATGAATATCTCTTAATATGATATATATACATTAAATGTCTTTACAACGATAATTGTTACATATATCTCTCGTTTAAAAATCATTAAGTTAGTAGTCTTGTTTTTACATATGTAGTTCATTGTTAATATACTTAATGATATGTTTACTTATCATAGTATCATGTTAACTATATATATATCCATATATATGTCATCATATAGTTTTTACAAGTTTTAACGTTCGTGAATCACTGGTCAACTTAGGTGGTCAATTTTCTATATGAAGCATATTTCAATTAATCAAGTCTTAACAAGTTTGATTGCTTAACATGTTGGAAACATTTAGTCATGTAAATATCAATCTCAATTAATATATATAAACATGGAAAAGTTCAGGTCACTACAGTACCTACCCGTTAAATAAATTTCGTCCCGAAATTTTAAACAGTTGAAGGTGTTGACGAATCTTCTAGAAATAGATGCGGGTATTTCTTCTTCATCTGATCTTCACGCTCCCAGGTGAACTCAGGTCCTCTACGCGCATTCCATCGAACCTTAACAATTGGTATCTTGTTTTGCTTAAGTCTTTTAACCTCACGATCCATTATTTCGACGGGTTCTTCGATGAATTGAAGTTTTTCGTTGATTTGGATTTCATCTAACGGAATAGTGAGATCTTCTTTAGCAAAACATTTCTTCAAATTCGAGACGTGGAAAGTGTTATGTACAGCCGCGAGTTGTTGAGGTAACTCAAGTCGGTAAGCTACTGGTCCGACACGATCAATAATCTTGAATGGTCCAATATACCTTGGATTTAATTTCCCTCATTTACCAAATCGAACAACGCCTTTCCAAGGTGCAACTTTAAGCATGACCATCTCTCCAATTTCAAATTCTATATCTTTTCTTTTAATATCAGCGTAGCTCTTTTGTCGACTTTGGGCGGTTTTCAACCGTTGTTGAATTTGGATGATCTTCTCGGTAGTTTCTTGTATAATCTCCGGACCCGTAATCTGTCTATCCCCCACTTCACTCCAACAAATCGGAGACCTGCACTTTCTACCATAAAGTGCTTCAAACGGTGCCATCTCAATGCTTGAATGGTAGCTGTTGTTGTAGGAAAATTCTGCTAACGGTAGATGTCGATCCCAACTATTTCTGAAATCAATAACACATGCTCGTAGCATGTCTTCAAGCGTTTGTATCGTCCTTTCGCTCTGCCCATCAGTTTGTGGATGATAGGCAGTACTCATGTCTAGACGAGTTCCTAATGCTTGCTGTAATGTCTGCCAGAATCTTGAAATAAATCTGCCATCCCTATCAGAGATAATAGAGATTGGTATTCCATGTCTGGAGACGACTTCCTTCAAATACAGTCGTGCTAACTTCTCCATCTTGTCATCTTCTCTTATTGGTAGGAAGTGTGCTGATTTGGTGAGACGATCAACTATTACCCAAATAGTATCAAAACCACTTGCAGTCCTTGGCAATTTAGTGATGAAATCCATGGTAATATTTTCCCATTTCCATTCCGGGATTTCGGGTTGTTGAAGTAGACCTGATGGTTTCTGATGCTCAGCTTTGACCTTAGAACACGTCAAACATTCTCCTACGTATTTAGCAACATCGGCTTTCATACCCGGCCACCAAAAATGTTTCTTGAGATCCTTGTACATCTTCCCCGTTCCAGGATGTATTGAGTATCTGGTTTTATGAGCTTCTCTAAGTACCATTTCTCTCATATCTCCAAATTTTGGTACCCAAATCCTTTCAGCCCTATACCGGGTTCCGTCTTCCCGAATATTAAGATGCTTCTCCGATCCTTTGGGTATTTCATCCTTTAAATTTCCCTCTTTTAAAACTCCTTGTTGCGCCTCCTTTATTTGAGTAGTAAGGTTATTATGAATCATTATATTCATAGATTTTACTCGAATGGGTTCTCTGTCCTTCCTGCTCAAGGCATCGGCTACCACATTTGCCTTCCCCGGGTGGTAACGAATCTCAAAGTCGTAATCATTCAATAATTCAATCCACCTACGCTGCCTCATATTCAGTTGTTTCTGATTAAATATGTGTTGAAGACTTTTGTGGTCGGTATATATAATACTTTTGACCCCATATAAGTAGTGCCTCCAAGTCTTTAATGTAAAAACAACCGCGCCTAATTCCAAATAATGCGTCGTATAATCTTGTTCGTGAATCTTCAATTGTCTAGACGCATAAGCAATCACCTTCGTTCGTTGCATTAATACACAACCGAGACCTTGCTTTGATGCATCACAATAAATCACAAAATCATCATTCCCTTCAGGCAATGACAATATAGGTGCCGTAGTTAGCTTTTTCTTCAATAACTGAAACGCTTTCTCTTGTTCATCATTCCATTCAAATTTCTTCCCTTTATGCGTTAATGCAGTCAAGGGTTTTGCTATTCTGGAAAAGTCTTGGATGAACCTTCTGTAGTAACCAGCTAGTCCTAAAAACTGGCGTATGTGTTTCGGAGTTTTCGGGGTTTCCCAATTTTCAACAGTTTCTATCTTTGCCGGATCCACCTTAATACCTTCTTTGTTCACTATGTGACCGAGGAATTGAACTTCTTCCAACCAAAATGCACACTTTGAAAACTTAGCGTACAATTCTTCCTTCCTCAATACTTCTAACACTTTTCTCAAATGTTCACCGTGTTCTTGGTCATTCTTTGAGTAAATAAGTATGTCATCAATGAAAACAATGACAAACTTGTCAAGGTATGGTCCACACACTCGGTTCATAAGGTCCATGAACACAGCTGGTGCATTAGTTAAACCAAACGGCATGACCATAAACTCGTAATGATCGTAACGTGTTCTGAAAGCAGTCTTTGGAATATCATCTTCTTTCACCCGCATTTGATGATACCCGGAACGTAAGTCAATCTTTGAATAAACAGACGAGCCTTGTAGTTGATCAAATAAGTCGTCGATTCTCGGTAGTGGGTAGCGGTTCTTGATGGTAAGTTTGTTTAACTCTCGGTAGTCGATACACAACCTGAATGTACCATCTTTCTTCTTGACAAACAAAACAGGAGCTCCCCACGGTGATGTGCTTGGTCGAATGAAACCACGCTCTAAAAGTTCTTGTAATTGGCTTTGCAGTTCTTTCATCTCGCTGGGTGCGAGTCTGTAAGGAGCACGAGCTATTGGTGCAGCTCCTGGTACAAGATCTATTTGAAATTCAACGGATCAATGTGGGGGTAATCCTGGTAATTCTTTCGGAAATACATCAGGAAATTCTTTTGCAATGGGAACATCATTGATGCTCTTTTCTTCAGTTTGTACTTTCTCGACGTGTGCTAGAACAGCATAGCAACCTTTTCTTATTAGTTTTTGTGCCTTCAAATTACTAATAAGATGTAGCTTCGTGTTGCCCTTTTCTCCGTACACCATTAAGGGTTTTCCTTTTTCTCGTATAATGCGAATTGCATTTTTGTAACAAACGATCTCCGCTTTCACTTCTTTCAACCAGTCCATACCGATTATCACATCAAAACTCCCTAACTCTACTGGTATCAAATCAATCTTAAATGTTTCGCTAACCAGTTTAATTTCTCTATTCCGACATATATTATCTGCTGAAATTAATTTACCATTTGCTAATTCGAGTAAAAATTTACTATCCAAAGGCGTCAATGGACAACTTAATTTAGCACAAAAATCTCTACTCATATAGCTTCTATCCGCACCCGAATCAAATAAAACGTAAGCAGATTTATTGTCAATAAGAAACGTACCCGTAACAAGCTCCGGGTCTTCCTGTGCCTCTACCGCATTAATATTGAAAACTCTTCCACGTCCTTGTCCATTCGTGTTCTCCTGGTTCGGGCAATTTCTAATAATGTGGCCTGGTTTTCCACATTTATAACAAACTACATTGGCATAACTTGCTCCGACACTACTTGCTCCGCCATTACTCGTTCCGACACCATTTGTTCCTTTCGTTCTATTAACCCCTGGTCCGTAGACCTTACACTTCGCCGCGCTATGACCATTTCTTTTACACTTGTTGCAAAATTTGGTGCAGAACCCCGAGTGATTCTTTTCACACCTTTGGCATAGCTGCTTCTGATTGTTGTTGTTGTTACGGTTATTATTGTTGTTGGGATGATTGTTGTAGTTGCTGTTGTTGTTGTTGTTGTTGTTGGGCCGTTTGTTGTAGTTGCGATTGATGTTGCGATTGTTGGGATAATTGTTGCGATTATTGTTGTAATTGCTGTTGTTGTTGTATTGGTGATTCTTATCACCGTTTTCCTCCCACTTTCTTTTGACTTGCTTCACATTGGCCTCTTCAGCAGTCTGTTCTTTAATTCTTTCTTCAATCTGGTTCACTAGTTTGTGAGCCATTCTACATGCCTGTTGTATGGAGGCGGGCTCGTGTGAACTTATATCTTCTTGGATTCTTTCCGGTAATCCTTTCACAAACGCGTCGATCTTCTCTTCCTCATCTTCGAATGCTCCCGGACACAATAGGCACAATTCTGTGAATCGTCTTTCGTACGTGGTAATATCAAATCCTTGGGTTCGTAACCCTCTAAGTTCTGTCTTGAGCTTATTGACCTCGGTTCTGGGACGGTACTTCTCGTTCATCAAGTGCTTGAATGCTGACCACGGTAGTGCGTACGCATCGTCTTGTCCCACTTGCTCTAGATAGGTATTCCACCATGTTAATGCAGAACCTGTGAAGGTATGCGTAGCGTACTTCACTTTGTCCTCTTCAGTACACTTACTTATGGCAAACACCGATTCAACCTTCTCGGTCCACCGTTTCAATCCGATCGGTCCTTCGGTTCCATCAAATTCCAAAGGTTTGCAGGCAGTGAATTCTTTGTAGGTGCATCCTACACGATTTCCTGTACTGCTAGATCCAAGGTTATTGTTGGTATGTAGCGCAGCCTGTACTGCGGCTATGTTTGAAGCTAGAAAAGTACGGAATTCCTCTTCATTCATATTCACGGTGTGTCGAGTAGTCGGTGCCATTTCCTTCAAAATAGTTAAATGGAACAAGTTAATCATACAGAATATTAAGAGTAGTTAATAGTATTTCGTAGCATAATATGAACTCATTTATAAAAGCTTTTTCTTCATATTAGCGTTTTATAAGTTTAAATTCGGGTAGTACCTACCCGTTAAGTTCATACTTAGTAGCTAATATACAATTCAACTACTACAATTCTATATGAAAAACTGATTATAATAATATTTCGCGTTCAAACTTTTACACAACATTTTACAAACTTACAATACCGCTTATTTTACATATAGCATGAAATATAGCACACAATAAATTTGATACAAGATGGTTGTGAAGATAATTCTAGCTAGTACACAAGTCGTTCAGCAAAGGCAATAAAGACACGTAATTCATACGTCCAGAAACAAGTCATGCATTCTGGTTTTACTAGGACTACTTCCCATCCTTGGTCTTGTGGAACATAACCGTTATGGCCGTTGATAAGACAGCGTGTTGTAACGTCGTCAAAGGGACGAGGGTTACGTAATGTCCAACAGTCCCGTAACAATCTAAAAACCTCATTTCTTACCCCAATTACCGACTCCGTCACTTGTGGAAACGTTTTGTTTAATAGTTGTAGCCCGATGTTCTTGTTCTCACTTTGGTGAGAAGCGAACATTACTAATCTGTAAGCATAACATGCTTCTTTATGTTGCATGTTAGCCGCTTTTTCTAAATCACGAAGTCCAATATTCGGATATATTGAGTCAAAATAATTTCTTAACCCGTTGCGTAAAATAGCATTTGGGTTCCCCGCAATATATGCGTCAAAGTAAACACATCGTAACTTATGGGTTTCCCAATGTGATATCCCCCATCTTTCAAACGAAAGTCTCTTATAAACCAAGACATTCTTGGAACGTTCTTTGAATGTCTTACAAACTGATCTCGCCTTAAATAGTTGTGCCGAAGAATTCTGGCCGACTCTAGACAAGATTTCATCAATCATGTCTCCGGGTAGGTCTCTTAAAATATTGGGTTGTCTATCCATTTTGTGTTTTTAAACTGTAAAATAGACAAGAGTTAGATTCATAAAAAAATACTTATTAATACAAGCAATTTTTACATATATCATAAAGCATAAGAACACTATATTACATATATTACACCACACGAATACAACTATCTTATTCCGACTCGCTCGTTTCTTCTTCTTCGGTTTTGGATCGTTTTGCCAAGTTTCTAGGGATATATGATGTTCCCCTAATACGAGCCGTCATTGTCCACATTGGTTTAGAAAAACTTGGTGGTTTAGAGGTTCCCGGGTCATTGTTACAACTTAAGGACTTCGGGGGTTGACGATACATATAAAGTTCATCGGGGTTGGAATTAGATTTCTCTATTTTTATGCCCTTTCCCTTATTATTTTCTTTTGCCTTTTTAAATTCAGTTGGGGTAATTTCTATAACATCATCGGAATTCTCGTCGGAATCCGATTCATCGGAGAATTGGTAATCCTCCCAATATTTTGCTTCCTTGGCGGAAACACCATTGACCATAATTAACCTTGGTCGGTTGGTTGAGGATTTTTTTTTTACTTAACCGTTTTATTATTTCCCCCACCGGTTCTATTTCTTCATCCGGTTCCGATTCTTCTTCCGGTTCCGATTCTTCTTCCGGTTCCGACTCTTCTTCCGGTTCCTCTTCGGGAACTTGTGAATCAGTCCACGAATCATTCCAATTTACATTTGACTCTTCATTATTATTAGGTGAGTCAATGGGACTTGTTCTAGAGGTAGACATCTATCACATAATATCAAACGCGTTAAGAGATTAATATATCACATAATATTCACATGTTAAAAATATATAGTTTCCAACAAAATTTGTTAAGCAATCATTTTTCAAGTAAACACGGTCGAAGTCCAGACTCACTAATGCATCCTAACAAACTCGATAAGACACACTAATGCAAAATTCTGGTTCTCTAAGACCAACGCTCTGATACCAACTGAAATGTCCCGTTCTTATTGATTAAAAACGTTCCATATTAATTGATTTCGTTGCGAGGTTTTGACCTCTATATGAGACGTTTTTCAAAGACTGCATTCATTTTAAAACAAACCATAACCTTTATTTCATCAATAAAGGTTTAAAAAGCTTTACGTAGATTATCAAATAATGATAATCTAAAATATCCTGTTTACACACGACCATTACATAATGGTTTACAATACAAATATGTTACAACAAAATAAGTTTCTTGAATGCAGTTTTTACACAATATCATACAAGCATGGACTCCAAATCTCGTCCTTATTTAAGTATGCGACAGCGGAAGCTCTTAATAATCACCTGAGAATAAACATGCTTAAAACGTCAACAAAAATGTTGGTGAGTTATAGGTTTAACCTATATATATCAAATCATAATAATAGACCACAAGATTTCATATTTCAATACACACCCCATACATAGAGATAAAAATCATTCATATGGTGAACACCTAGTAACCGACATTAACAAGATGCATATATAAGAATATCCCCATCATTCCGGGACACCCTTCGGATATGATATAAATTTCGAAGTACTAAAGCATCTGGTACTTTGGATGGGGTTTGTTAGGCCCAATAGATCTATCTTTAGGATTCGCGTCAATTAGGGTGTCTGTTCCCTAATTCTTAGATTACCAGACTTAATAAAAAGGGGCATATTCGATTTCGATAATTCAACCATAGAATGTAGTTTCACGTACTTGTGTCTATTTTGTAAATCATTTATAAAACCTGCATGTATTCTCATCCCAAAAATATTAGATTTTAAAAGTGGGACTATAACTCACTTTCACAGATTTTTACTTCGTCGGGAAGTAAGACTTGGCCACTGGTTGATTCACGAACCTATAACAATATATACATATATATCAAAGTATGTTCAAAATATATTTACAACACTTTTAATATATTTTGATGTTTTAAGTTTATTAAGTCAGCTGTCCTCGTTAGTAACCTACAACTAGTTGTCCACAGTTAGATGTACAGAAATAAATCGATAAATATTATCTTGAATCAATCCATGACCCAGTGTATACGTATCTCAGTATTGATCACAACTCAAACTATATATATTTTGGAATCAACCTCAACCCTGTATAGCTAACTCCAACATTCACATATAGAGTGTCTATGGTTGTTCCGAAATATATATAGATGTGTCAACATGATAGGTCGAAACATTGTATACGTGTCTATGGTATCTCAAGATTACATAATATACAATACAAGTTGATTAAGTTATGGTTGGAATAGATTTGTTACAAATTTTCACGTAGCTAAAATGAGAAAAATTATCCAATCTTGTTTTACCCATAACTTCTTCATTTTAAATCCGTTTTGAGTGAATCAAATTGCTATGGTTTCATATTGAACTCTATTTTATGAATCTAAATAGAAAAAGTATAGGTTTATAGTCGGAAAAATAAGTTACAAGTCGTTTTTGTAAAGGTAGTCATTTCAGTCGAAAGAACGACGTCTAGATGACCATTTTAGAAAACATACTTCCACTTTGAGTTTAACCATAATTTTTGGATATAGTTTCATGTTCATAATAAAAATCATTTTCTCAGAATAACAACTTTTAAATCAAAGTTTATCATAGTTTTTAATTAACTAACCCAAAACAGCCCGCGGTGTTACTACGACGGCGTAAATCCGGTTTTACGGTGTTTTTCGTGTCTCCAGGTTTTAAATCATTAAGTTAGCATATCATATAGATATAGAACATGTGTTTAGTTGATTTTAAAAGTCAAGTTAGAAGGATTAACTTTTGTTTGCGAACAAGTTTAGAATTAACTAAACTATGTTCTAGTGATTACAAGTTTAAACCTTCGAATAAGATAGCTTTATATGTATGAATTGAATGATGTTATGAACATCATTACTACCTTAAGTTCCTTGGATAAACCTACTGGAAAAGTGAAAAATGGATCTAGCTTCAACGGATCCTTGGATGGCTCGAAGTTCTTGAAGCAGAATCATGACACGAAAACAAGTTCAAGTAAGATCATCACTTGAAATAAGATTGTTATAGTTATAGAAATTGAACCAAAGTTTGAATATGATTATTACCTTGTATTAGAATGATAACCTACTGTAAGAAACAAAGATTTCTTGAGGTTGGATGATCACCTTACAAGATTGGAAGTGAGCTAGCAAACTTGAAAGTATTCTTGATTTTATGTAACTAGAACTTGTAGAATATATGAAGAACACTTAGAACTTGAAGATAGAACTTGAGAGAGATCAATTAGATGAAGAAAATTGAAGAATGAAAGTGTTTATAGGTGTTTTTGGTCGTTGGTGTATGGATTAGATATAAAGGATATGTAATTTTGTTTTCATGTAAATAAGTCATGAATGATTACTCATATTTTTGTAATTTTATGAGATATTTCATGCTAGTTGCCAAATGATGGTTCCCACATGTGTTAGGTGACTCACATGGGCTGCTAAGAGCTGATCATTGGAGTATATATACCAATAGTACATACATCTAAAAGCTGTGTATTGTACGAGTACGAATACGGGTGCATACGAGTAGAATTGTTGATGAAACTGAACGAGGATGTAATTGTAAGCATTTTTGTTAAGTAGAAGTATTTTGATATGTGTATTGAAGTCTTTCAAAAGTGTATAAATACATATTAAAACACTACATGTATATACATTTTAACTGAGTCGTTAAGTCATCGTTAGTCGTTACATGTAAGTGTTGTTTTGAAACCTTTAGGTTAACGATCTTGTTAAATGTTGTTAACCCAATGTTTATAATATCAAATGAGATTTTAAATTATTATATTATCATGATATTATCATGTATTAATATCTCTTAATATGATATATATACATTAAATGTCTTTACAACGATAATTGTTACATATATCTCTCGTTTAAAAATCATTAAGTTAGTAGTCTTGTTTTTACATATGTAGTTCATTGTTAATATACTTAATGATATGTTTACTTATCATAGTATCATGTTAACTATATATATATCCATATATATGTCATCATATAGTTTTTACAAGTTTTAACGTTCGTGAATCACTGGTCAACTTAGGTGGTCAATTTTCTATATGAAGCATATTTCAATTAATCAAGTCTTAACAAGTTTGATTGCTTAACATGTTGGAAACATTTAGTCATGTAAATATCAATCTCAATTAATATATATAAACATGGAAAAGTTCAGGTCACTACAATGCTTGTGGCATTTGTTGCAAAAAGGTCGAGTTCCAGCATAACTTTTCTTGCCGACGGAGGTGAAAAGTTCCTTGGCAAAGTTGTTGCTGTTGTAGTTGCTGGATTGAGAGGCTTCCCATTTTCTTTTGTTGTTACCCGGTTGGTCCTCGGCCGTTGGTGCCGGTGCTTCAATTTCATCCACCGTTTCTATAGATTGGCGAGCCATCGTTAAAGCATCTTGTAGGTTGGCGGGTTTGGATGACATTACCCTGTGTTGAATGCTCTTCGGAAGGCCATCCATGTAAAGTTCAACTCTTAGGGACTCGAGAGTCATGAGGTTTGGACACATTAAGACTAGTTCAGCAAACCGTTGATTATAAGCTTCGAGGTCATTCCGGACCGTTTGTAAATTTCTTAGCCCCTATTCGAGCCTTCGAGTTTCGTCACGCGGAAAGTATTCGGTGATCATTCTTTCTCTTAATTCGGTCCAAGAGAGTGCGTGGGCTTCATCGATACCCACCGATTGTACATACGTGTTCCACCATGAGAAAGCAATACCGGTGAGAGTGAGGGTGGAAAACTTGACCTTATCTTGGTCCCGACAACCGCTTATGTTAAAAACGGCTTCCGTTTGTTCAAACCATCTGGTGAGAGCAACCGGTCCCTCGGTTCCATCGAAAGTGGGAGGTTTGCACCCCATGAAGTTCTTGTAGGAGCACCCCTCGTTTGAATTACCAGCTCCATGATTATTGTTGTTGGAAAAGTGATCGGCCACGGCCGCACCCACGGCGGTGGTTATCATTCGTTGAAGAGCTTGTTCGAGAGTTTCGGAAGGAGTATTGGGCTGACCTTGGTGAGCCATTGTTCCTTCATGACACAAGAATATCATTGATTAGTATTCTCAATAATACTAACCGTGATATAGAATAAAGATAAAGAGAAGTTTTTCCTCGACTCGCCTTAAATTCTTTATGTCATAATGTCGGAACGTTCATATGAGTCACCGTAATATAATCCCGGAAATTATATTACCCTGATTCATATGTGCATTCGACATCATTTCATATAGTCAAGGTGGCGTGTCAATCAAATTAAACAATGTGAGATTAAGAGGAACTAAGAGTAGATATGAGTAGAAGCGTTCGAGTATAAATGCACAAGTAGTCAAGTAATTCCTACTTCAAGTCTATATGCCGGTTGTAGTCTAGACTCACCAATGTACCCTATGACTCGGGGTCGACACCAATGAACTCTAAATCCCTACAACCAACGCTCTGATACCATCTGTAGCGACCCGACAAAATCATCATTGACGGCGCCGTCTACTTAGGTCCCGTTACGTGGTCATAAGTCTTTAAAACAACGTTTGACCAAAAGATATGTCGCATTCATTTCAAATGTAAAGATTGTTCAAAGTTTACGAGAATAGTTCCACCACAAGTTACGTTACAAAGTTATAAGTACAAATGAAACTTATGCGACACAATTTAAAAGTAGCCAAAAGACGCTCCGTGTATGCATAAATACTCGACATCCAAAGCAAGTATCAAAATAATGAGCGGAAGCATGTAACACATATCGTTCAAAGACCTGAGAAAAACATAGAAATCTGTCAACGAAAACGTTGGTGAAATCATAGGTTTAAGTAAGTAAGTGAGTAAATAAGTAGATTGAACCACAAGATTTGCAACATCGAATTAATAGTTAACCATTCCAAAATTTGTTTCACGAGCACCCAATTATCAATGCTTAACATTTCTCCCATTGAACCCCATCACTTAGTGCTAGAACATACACTGTTTCTCGAAAATATATTTCATTCGTAAACGGTAGCGAACCATTTGAATGAGGGTTTGTCAAACCCATATGGATCCATACAACATAAGTTCTCGCTTACACCCGGCAAGTGTAACTAATGATAATCGAATTGAGGATTTTGTTCTAAACTCGTATGTAGAATGTTTGTTTTCCTGTACTTATGTTCACTTAGTAAAGAAATGTTTATGTTTTCTCATCCCAAATGTAAGTTCAAAAAGAGTAAAAGTGGGACTATGATCTCACCTTGAGTGCACGTACGAAAAGTACTTCACAAAATAACGTGTGCGAAGGATAGTGCTAGTCTTGACCTAAACAAATAAGTTGTATCAATTAACCGGTTACGACACAAGGTCGGGTGAAATGTGTTCAATTAGTCCTATGGCTCGTTACGACTCGAAAAGTATAGCATGTGAATCACGTTGTCAAGTTTCATGCAAGAATCAAGTATAAAATAAAGACTAGAACGATTGCATAAGTGTTTAGTTAAGTTTGACTAAAAGTCAAACTTGGTCAAAGTCAAAGTCAACGGGGTCGGGTCGGGTATCCGACAATTTTTCTAAGTTATATAATCATATATGAGCATGTTGGCCAAGTTTCATGTTAATCGGAGGTCCGTAGCATATCAAACATTTTACGTCAAATGACCAAGCAAAACAGCCCATTTTAGTGTATCAGGACGGTGTCCCAAAATCAGGACGGTGTCCCAATATGAAGAGTGGGACGGCGTTCCAAAATTAGGACGGCGTCCCAAATTGAAGAGTGGGACGGCGTCCCAAAAATCAGGACGGCGTCCCAATGGGCATTCAGGTCCTGTTTGCAGAAAAACACAAGTGCACGACCCAAACTTCAAACAATCACAATTTATGATCCGCAAACAATTAGAACATGTATTTTATATCACCGGAAAGCTCTTTCGACAAGGAACGCAACTAAGCACTTTTCATCAAGCAAAAACATCATATAAAATAACCGAAATCCCGTCAAGTGATCAATAGAGGTTTATTTTCAAGTTTCAAGTTCATCAATTGCAATTTAAGTTTCGGGAATCCAATTTATACATATGATATGCCGTTTTGAAGGTAATGAAACATGTAATACAACTAAACACTTATCAATAACATTAACAAGCATTCAACGCATCAAAAGTTCGTTTTAAGAGTTGTCAAACCCTAACCAAAACCTCAAAATCACTAATCATGTTAATGTAAGGTTTTCATGTCAATCAACACACCAAAACGAAGCTATTGAAGTAACTAACACTTTGAACACACAAACATTAACATCTAAACACATTTCATCATCCAAAATCAAAGATTAAGCATACACTTTTCATTTTCAAGCTAGTTACACCAAAACATCAAGATCGAGCATACAAATCATATATTCATGTTATACACGAGCCATAGACACTAACTAACAACATATCAAGTCAAAAACATGAATTTGAGAAATCTAGAGTTTTAGAAATGTTACCCAAAATCGGTGTAGTTAGTATCAAATCGTAGAGGATGACGAGAGGATTAAGAATATGTAGTCGGATTTGTTGTGAGCTTCCAAGATCAAAATTAGATGATGAATTTTGTGTTTGTGTTCTTGAGAGAAAAGGAAGAAAGAAAAAGAGGAAGAAGATGGTGAAATGAAGTGTGTGGTGGTGAGGAGTCACTAGTTAGCCAAGTTTACCCGAGTGGCGAGATTAGTCCCTCAAGTTTGTTGTCGGGTGCGGGAAATAACCAAACGAATATTTTTAAAACGCAAGTTAACGAGAGATGTTATAATCGAGTAACGGGATTATCATGAACACTAGTTAACGAAGTGCACGAGTATAGGTGACGAGGGATGTTATTTAAAAAAAAAAAGACGGTGTTAAAATAATTTAACGGAAAAACGCGGGATGTTACACCGGTGGTGTTGCTGGTGCTTGTAACCTTTGCACCATATTCTCTAAAGCCACTATCCGAGCGCGAAGTTCGTTGACTTCTTCTATTACACTGGGATGATTGTCGATTCGAACGAGTGGATGAATAAGATCTAGGATTTGAGATAGTATATAATCATGATGAGATATCCTGGAAAAGAGAGAGAAAATGGTGTCTGGAACAGGTTCGCCGGTAAGTGCTTCAGGTTCATCACCAAGAGGGCAATGTGGTGGATGGAAGGGATCACCTTCTTCTTGTCTCCAATGATTGAGGAGGCAACGAACCCATCCCCAATTCATCCAGAATAGATGATGGCTGATTGGTTGATCCATTTCGGTCACACTATTTTCGGAGCTCGAGTGAAACTCCATATCAGAATTTGAGGAACTTGAACTAGTGGCGAGTTCCATTTCGTACGATTGAATAAAGGATTTTTCGATATGAAATGATTTTCGGCTATCAGATGGTTTTCTAATTACATAAAATATCTATATATATATATAGAGTAAAAGATCTCGTAGATTACGGAGAAATTTACGGAATATGAAAGGTAAAGTTTACAGTAACAGATACGCTAAGATGTGAATTAGCAAATACGCTAAGATATCAATTTTGTCTATACACTATTCATGCAATGAATGCAGTAAGATGCGTTTAGACTTAAGATGATAAGCAGGTAATTTTTGATAAAAATGATAAGCAAATCTTTTGACATGCAGACACGGTCGAAGTCCAGACTCATTAATGCATCTTATTATCTATCAGTTAGACACACTAATACAAGACCTGGTTCGCTAAGACCACCGCTCTGATACCACAGGAGACGACCCGTCCTAATCCATAAGGACGAATACAATAACATATGGTTACATTGCGAGGTATTTGACCCCTATATAATACATTTTATAAACATTGCATTCATTTTATAAGACAAACTTTCATTACATCGAAAGTTGATAGGCATGTATACCATTTCATAATATCTAACTATAAATGACCAAATCAGACATTTGCTTAATCATAATCTTTAATGAACTCAACGACTTGAATGCAACGTCTTTAGAATTATGCCATGAGTGACTCCAAGTAATATATTTAAAAATGAGCAAATGCACAGCGGAAGATTTCTTTAAATCCTGAGAATAAACATGCTTTAAAGTGTCAACCAAAAGGTTGGTGAGTTCATTAGTTTATCATCAATATTCATTTCCATCATTTTTAATAGACCACAAGATTTCATATTTCAATATCTCATAAACATCATGCATGCATATAGCCATCTGCATGAAAATCATTCATATGGATTGAACACCTGATAACCGACATTAACCATAATGCATAGAATATCCCCACAGACATCGTCGTCTGTATAATAATAATCTCGAAGTACTAAAGCCATCCATAGACATGAATGGGGGTTGTTAGGCCCAATAGATCTATCTTTTGGATTTGCGTCAATTAGGGGCCATTTCCCTAATTCTTAGGTTACCAGACTTGAAGGGAGATATTCGATTTCGATAATCCAACCATAGAATGTAATTTCGATTACTTGTGTCTATTTCGTAAAACATTTATAAAAGCAGCGCATGTATTCTCAGTCCCAAAAATATATATTGCAAAAGCATTTAAAAAGGGAGCAAATGAAACTCACAATACTGTATTTCGTAGTAAAAATACATATGACGGCATTGAACAAGTGCAAGGTTGGCCTCAGATTCACGAACCTATATTAATTATATATATTTATATGTTGGTCAATATCTGTCTAACAATTTTATGTCAAACCGTAGTGTATCGCAATCCTAATGCTCGAGACTAATATACAAAAGTCAACAAAAGTCAACTTGACCCAAAATGACTTCCAAAATCTATACATGATTATTATATAACTTAAATATAGTCGTTTTATATATTTAAAATTTATACATGATAAAAATATACTTTTGTATATTTTAAATAATAAAATTTATAAAGTTCACTTAAAATATAGTGGTATGTATTATTAATGTAATTATATTACGTGTTGTAAAAATATCTTTGTATCACATATATATTTGATAAAATAATATTGATAATAATAAATAAAAGTTGTATTACTTATAATAATAATAATTATTATTATTCTACAAATAATAATGATAATAACAATGTTTATATTTACTAATGATAATATTAATTACGATAATAAATAATAATCTTTTGTAACAATACTAATATAATAATTATTACTGATGATGATAAAAATATTATAGTCGTGTTAATGATAATAATATTGATATTTTATAATAACAATAATAATTTTAGTAAAAATGATAGTTTTAATATTAATAATACTTTTAATAATGATAATAAAAATGATTTTTTTTTATCTAAATCAATATATTACAATGTTTTAATTTCATCATGATACTTATACTCATTATTTCCTAATGGATTTGTTTAATAGCTTTTAGTCCTCTTTTATATCGCATTCATAATAATGATAATAATAGCAATCATAATAATTAGATGTTACTAATATTAATTTTTAATGATAATGATACTAATAATAATAAATATTATAATAACATTAATGATATTACTAATAACCATCTTAATGATAAAAATAATAATAATAATAATAATAATAATAATAATAATAATAATAATAATAATAATAATAATAATAATAATAATAATAATAATAATAATAATAATAATGATAATGTTAATAATAATCTTAATGATAATAACGATAGTAATACTAATAAAAATGACAATTTTTAATGATAATATTGATAATTTATAATGATAATAATAATAATAATAATTAGTTAATAATAATAACGACGATAATAACGACAATAGTAATAATAATAATCATTTTAACAATAATACTTAAAATCATAGATAATTCAATTGACTATATTTTTTATCCGTTCATCGAAACCATACGTTTTCTAAATGAAAAGTTAATAATTTTTCGACAGCTTTCCAACGACATGCATATCATATACCTTATCTTAATCGCATATATATTAAATTCATGATCTATCATAACTATTTAACAATGAAATTAAGTATACAAGCATGCATAATCATATATACTCGAGCACTAGTCAGAGATACACTATTAATATATAAAAGTTAAGTTATGAGTGCTCACGTATCAATATTGAGATTCAATATTGCAGGAAAGGTATGTAGATGCAACGGAAATGATAAACACTAGTTTGACCTCACGAGCATACCCACGAACATTACCCATAACCTCCATAGTTATAACCCATAGTTTCCTTAGCTCTGTACCGCTCGAAAGACCCATTTGAAATAACTCGCTCATAACCTCGTCGTAGTATTTTATGTATAATATTAATAATAATATTACTAATAATAATAATAATACAATTAATAATAATATTAATCTTAATAATAATAATAATAATAATAATAATAATATATAAATTTTTACGGAGTACTGAAATCAGAGAGATAGGTTGGATGATGGTTCGACAGAAAAATGCTAGCTTTTATACAAAAATCCTGAATCTGGCACCTCCGCAATCGCGGAGGTTATGTGCCCAAATGCTTCGCAATCGCGGAGCTTCGTAATCCAGCTCACCCTCAATCATTCGATGGTTGTTGACAGTTTTAAAATAATATAATATATATATATATATATATATATATATATATATATATATATATATATATATATATATATATATATATATATATATATATATATATATATATATATATAATTTATATAATTAATTATATATTATATAATATTTACGTACATAGTTGAGTTGTAATATTAGTTCCAATGACTTGTGCGTTGTCGCTCGACTACTGTGTCGGTTCCTGTTTCTCGAACGTCCTTTCGTACGCTAAGAAAACTTGTATTTTACGTTTCGCGACGTGTACTTTTAACAATAATTAGACTTAATCAACGATAAACTATATTACCTAAAGTATAATCTCTTCATTTGAGTGTTGTGGTCATTTGCTTCAATGTTTCGTTAGTTGTCGTAGTATATTTATTAATATTATTTTAAATTAAAACGTTTTATGAGTAAGTTAATATTATATTCTAGTACTTTGTAAAATATAAATATATTTTCATTTAGGAATGTAACTTATAAATATTAGAAATATTTATTTACTAATTTATTATCTAGTCTTTCAAAAACTATTTATATTTCAAAGTATAATTTGAAATCATTTACATAATAGCAAATATTGTATCATATAACGTTTTCATTTTAAAACATAAATAGATATAGTTCATTTAGGTACTTGCGTTTATTTTAATCTCTTAACGCACTAATTGACTTATCTAAATATCGATCGAATGAATAAGCGAATGTTACAATTGTTTACTTAATTAATTTAAAATCAGATATATCTAATGTACATAAACACGTTTTAATACACGTTGCAAGTTATCTATATATTTAACAACCAATATTTCGACTCACGTTATATAATCAATGATATTTTAAATAAACAAGTTCTATTATATCGAAAAGTGTTTTCGTACATTTGAAAATAGATCAATCGAGTATTATAAAATTCAATCCACCACTAACCTTTGTCTAACTCTCGAAACTTGACAATTTGTTCTTACTTGTAAATTACTTTACCATTTTCGAATATTGTTAAAATGGAAAGATTTCTCAAATCAACGTGGATCTCATAACAGAGACTCGTAACCATAACACATTGTATTAGATAATTCAATCATTTGATATTTTAATCTCATCGATAAATATATTAAACATATATTTAAACAAATAAGTTTATGTAAAGTATTATACATCTAATACTTTGTTAACGTTTTCAAGTTAATATATATATATATATATATATATATATATATATATATATATATATATATATATACATACATATATACATATACATATATAATCGTATCCATTTATATAATGGTTCGTGAATCGTCTGAACTTGGTTGTGGCTAGATGAATGTATGAACATAGTTTAAAATTTTTGAGATTCAACTTAACAAACTTTAAAATTTTTGAGATTCAACTTAACAAACTTTGCTTATCGTGTCTGAATAATATAAAGATAAAGTTTAAATTTGGTCGGAAATTTTCGGGTTGTCACAGTTGATAGTGTATCCCCTAGTGTAACGACCCGACAAAATCGTCATTGATGGTGCCATTAACTTAGGTCCCGTTACGTGGTCATAGTCCCTAAATGAGACGCGTTTGACCAAAATTATGTCGCACTCATTTGAAACGTACAAGATTTACAAAGTTTAGTTTACCAAACTGTAACGACCCGGATTTTTCCGATCACTTTATACCTATGAGATTAATATTTACATAAATTAAACCTTACCAACATGATAAGCAATCCAAATTATTGAGACTTGTGTTTTTGAAAAGAGTTTTACACAAAGTTTGACCGTCCAATTTGACCGATGATATCACGAACTATATAACATACGATAATTATACGTTTATGTATATATATGTATTTATATATTTAACATGATTTAAGGATGGTTTAACATCTCATTGTGTACTAATGACAATGAGTTATAAGTATATTTTGTAACTACTAACTTAAGTTTTCAAAACGATAACTATACGTAACGTTCTTTGACTTAAAACTTATAATGTTTATACATGTATCGTATAGATATGTATTTAATCACTTTTAAAGGGCTTTTATACATAAAATAATATAAGTATATTTACAAAAGATAGCTATATTTGAATCCTCGTTCCGTTTCCTCAAGATTTCTATACGTATATCTAGGGTATATGTACCCGTATCATACCCAGCTTCTATATGTATTTTCTATTGGTATATACACATCAAATCAACATCCTAATCAACATTATTACTGCCCTAGATATGAGGTAACTAGGATTTGTCAAGTAGCATGAATTATTAGTAAGAAAACAAAATTAGGAATCCTTTTCTTTCTTTATAAACTAAAAATGTTTTTATGAATGAACACCATTTCTTCACTCCATTTTCTCATACCTACACCCTCATTTCTCTCTCAAAATACTCCTAACTTCATACTTGATCATCTCCAAGAATTTTCCCCATCATTTAGCTTCAATTACAAGCCTTAAACACCATAAGAAAACTCTTTCAAGAACATATCAAAATAACCACCCATTTGAAGAAGTATACTTCCAACCTTTTGATCTAACTCCACCACTCTTTGATTCCAAGATTTTTCTTATATCTTACAGTAACTTTGTCCAAGTAACTTGAGGTAGTAACCTTGTTCATAATTTTATTCGATTCATATTTATATAGCTATCTTATTTTATGTTGTAAAATTTTAACAACAAGAACATAGTTTGAATGATTTCAAACTTGTTTGCAAACTAAATAGATCCTTCTAACTTTACTTTTAAAACACTTCAAGACCTGTAATATATCATAATGATATGCTAACTTAACAAGATATAACTTGGTTTTACAAAGAACATCTTAAAAACTGAATCTACATCGTCAGAGTGCAACCGGGGGCTGTTTTGGGTTGGATAATTAAAAACCATCTTGAACTTTGAATTGGAAGTTCATGTTCTGGAAAAATGATATTTCTTATGAATATGTTAACACATAAAAATTTCATGGTTTAACTCAAAGTGTAAGTATTTTTAGAAAAATGATCATTAAATGTTGTTTTTATGATGGAAAATGATCACTTTCATAAGTTTCATCAAAGTTTGACCTATAACCTGTGATTTCAAATACAAACTAAGGTATTTTCAGTTCATATTATTAAAATTTGACTCGATCCAAGGAAGTGGCAAGTTGAACCAACAAAAACGGAGTTGTAATGAAGAAACTACGACTAAAACAAGATTGGGTATCCGAAGCTAGTTTAGCTACGAAAATATTTGGAGAAAAAGTAAATTAATCCTATCTTTTCTAATTAATATAATATTTTATATATATAATTACTTATGATTTGATTTTATATATTTCAGGACCACCCGTAAACAACACGAGAAGATTAATCATAAGACCTCATGATTGTACGCAACACGTCATTTGACAACACGGTACTTTATGTACGCAACACGTCATTTGACAACATGGTACCATGGGTCGAGATTAATTCTGATCAATACGAATACGATGGGGTCTTTATTTATTTTATTGAGCAACTAATTGTGGACCACTAACATCGGACTGCTAACTACGAACTAAGAAAACATTAAAAGTATTATAAGTACATATATATATATATATATATATATATATATATATATATATATATATATATATATATATATATATATATATATATATATATATATATATAACGATTACTTGAAAAGAAAATATGTTGATATATTATATATATGGTTAGGTTCGTGATATCTATCGAAGACCAAGTCGTGTTAAATACCTTCAAGGCAAAATTGAGTTTCATTACTCCCTTTTTATATATATTTTTGGGCTGAGAATACATGCACTGTTTTACGTTATGGACACAAGTAATTAAAAATATATATTCTACGTTGAGTTGTACCAATGGCATACTTTCCTGTAACTTGGTAACTACTATTTACATGAGGTATTGTAAACGCGAATCCTGTTGATAGATCTATCGGGCCTGACAACCCCAACCGGACTGGACGACCAGTATTCAACGGTTGCACAGTACTTCGTTTCGGTGACTACACTTGGTACGGTGTAGTAAGATTTCATAATAAAGGGAATATGCGACGTTGATTAAATGTTAAGTATGGTTATCAAGTGCTCAACAACTTAGAATATTTTTATTAAAACGTTTATGTATATGAAATCTTGTGGTCTATTACTATTACGGAAATGATTGATTATGATAAACTAATGAACTCACCAACCTTTTAGTTGACACTTTAAAGCATGTTTATTCTCAGGTATTAAAGAAATCTTCCGCTGTGCATTAGCTCATTTTAAGGATATTACTTGGAGTCATTCATGACCTACTTTGAAAGACGTTGCATTCGAGTCGTTGAGTTCATCAAGATTAATATTAAGTCAATTATAGTTGGATGTAATATGAAATGGTATGCATGCTGTCAATTTTTGATGTAAAGAAAGTTTGTCTTTTAAAAATGAATGCAATGTTTGTAAAACGTATCATATAGAGGTCAAATACCTCGCGATGTAATCAACTATTGTGAATCATTTATAATGTATATGAACGGGTCCTTTCAGTTGGTATCAGAGCGGTGGTCTTAGCGAACCAGGTATGCATTAGTGTGTCTAACTGATAGTCGTTAGGATGCATTAGTGAGTCTGGACTTCGACCGTGTCTGCATGTCAAAAGTTTTGCTTATCATTTCGTGTCGAAAATTTCCTGCTTATCATTCTTAGGGAATCATTTGCTTATCATTCTTAGTCTAGACACATCTTACTGCATTGATTGCATGAATAGTGTATAGATAAAATTCATATCTTAGCGTATCTGCTAATTCATATCTTAGCGTATCTGTTACAGTAAACTTTGCCTGACATATTCCGTAAATTACTCCGTAATCTACGAAATATTTTGTTCTATATATATAGATATTCTATGTAATTAGAATACCACCCGATAGCCGGAAAAATCATTTCATATCGAAAAAATCTTTTATTAAATCGTATGAAATGGAATTCGTCATTAGTTCAAGTCCCTCGGATTCTGAAATGGAATCCCACTCAAGCTCCGAAAGCAGTGTGACTGGAATGGATCAACCAATCAGCCATCATCTATTCTGGATGAATTGGGGATGGGTTCGTAGCCTCCTTAATCATTGGACACAAGAAGAAGGCGATCCTTTCCATCCACCACATTGCCCTCTTAGCGAAGAACCTGAAGCACTTACCGGCGAACCTGTCCAAAACACCATTTTCTCTCTCATTTCCAGAGTATCTCGTCACGATTGTATACTACACCAAATTCTAGATCTTATTTATCCGCTCGTCCGAGCCGACAATCACCCCAGTGTAATAGAAGAAGTCAACGAGCTTCGCGCTCGGGTAGTGGCTTTGGAGAATATGTTGCAGAGGCTACAAACACCAGCAGCAGCACCCGCAGCATAACCAGTACCACCATCATTAACGCCAATAGTACCAATACCACCCCCAACCACAACTGCGTCATAAACCTCAACTTTATAATCTGTCCCACGAGCACCAATGTCATACGCTCTGTAGATACCAAAGAATACCAACAACAACAAACGATGAAGTATTGATTCATAATTTCATTGAAGAAACATTATGCGACGATTATGTAGTCTCTAAAGTCTTAGAAATTATCTACTCTAGCCCTAACCATAAATCAGATGAGTGAACCAAAATGATAGGAGGAAGAGTAGAAACCCTGACAAGAATGGGGCGTGATTTACTTGTTTTACCAACAGCATCAGCAGTACCATTAGCATCACCAGCATAGTCACTGCCGTCAGCATTGTCAGAATTAGCAGCACCTATAACATCACAAGCTCAATCAGTTCAAGAATCACCGTGGACATCATTACTAATCAACAACGCGTATAATGAAGTATTGATCACAGTAGTGAAATACTCTGTGAAGATTATGTAATCTCTAATGTTAGAGATTATTCATTTCTAACTCCAGCCTAAGATCAAATGAACTTAATTTAGTATTAATTCATCAAATCTGTATTACATCTGAAGAAAATATACACATGTATATTTTCATAAAGACTGTAATAAATTTTTTTTGTACAAAATATTAATTGTGAAATTTTTTTTAACGGGTAGGTAATACTCAAGAGATATATAAAATTCACAATTAATATGTTACATTCTTCGAATCTGATTCAGCAATCATCAACTATACTCACTATTGTCATAACAATATACATTCTTTTATAGAAATCAAAATAACCATACTCATTCAAATTCAATTACATATTCTGATTTTGAAATCGCAAAATTTAATTCGAGATATAGCCAAAAATCATCACTCTTAAATCCTTACATCTTGCAAAGCTATACTTTGACTTCAAAACTGTGTTAGAACATCATAGGTATATTAACGATTACAATCTGTGTCCAAACCCTTCGAAATTTCTGAAGACGCTTCAAATAATGAACAATCGAGATGATGATCTAACCACATGTTACCCATAGTATACACCTGAAAAACTCTCAAAACTAAAGTCATAGTTTAACACGTATCCGTGTCAGACTCTTTGGCATTTATTAGCAAAAAAATGACCTTTCAATTCCTTACCAAAGTAGACAGTTGTGTCACAGCTCCACAAGTCAACTTCGACTTTTCAATTAAAACAGACTTATTATAATCTCGATATATACGATGCCCTTCCGCCATCGTTACCGGAGAACCGTTTATGTCCCACCACATTAGCAATAAACTTACAAACAATTTCACTGATCTTTGATTTTCAGAAAAATCGATATATTCATTAGAACCCTATCATATACTCATCCGCACTTTGTAACAAGAATTGCCATACCAATTATTGAGAATCAGTAATCAGTATTTTGAAATCTTGCAGCATGTCTACATCAACAGTTATATATACATATAACGTCTACCTCCAAGACTTACATACTTCGAATGTGAAGTTTCTGAAAAACGCCTAAACTACGAACTAATTCTCAAAATTTTAAAAAATGCTGATGAAGCAGCAGAAACTGTCAACGATTTTAACAGTAAAAAGTTTGATGATAAAAAATAGTGTGTTGGAAAAACTCAGAAAAAGAGAAGGCTTAGAACTGGAAAATGAATTGAGCAAAGTATGAAGGAGGCTGTGGACAAATCACAAAGACTAAACCTGCCTTCAAAGAATCCAAATGATTCAGTATCGTCATTATCAAATACCTTGCTCCTGACTCTAAACCCTTGTGGATAATATTCTTCATCATCCTCTTATCTTAAATATTCTAAGATATCATCATATCTTTCATTATAAATATCCTCCATATTTTTGAAGATATTTTCATAACTATTCTTAACTGAAATCTTTTATCTCTTCGCGATATCAGTGATACATTATAAAGAAAACTGTATTAGTTTCTAAATTCTGAAAAATTCGAATTTAAATTATGAATGTTTTTGAAGTAGTGTTGGGAACTGAAGCATGAGTTAGTATAATATAATGACACTTGATCAACGTGATTATATTACAGTAAGTCATGCTGAGTTTCTAATGAAACGTGATGATTCACAGATTATAACGTCATCATGTGCCATGTTACACGACTCTTACATTCTACCTAATCTCCAAACATATCGAGAACATATTCTTTCTGATAATTCTATCTTTTCTCTTGAATTTTGGTAATTTGACAAATCAAGATCGTGCCATTTCAATTTTACTCATAGAACATTAACTATGTTCATTCCGAAATTCATATCTACGAAATCTGGACCATTATATACGGTGCTTAATCGCAAGAAGAGAAAATGAAAGAATGAAGCTCTGAAATAGAAATGGGAGTATTAATCGCAGCAAATAGAATGGAGCATTAACTGTAGATGACAATGATTATAGAAGACAGAAGCAGGGACTTGGAAATATAAGGGAAGATATAAAGCCCAATGACAACCCGAAAATTATAAACCATATATATCGATGCATATAGCAATATAAAGACACGAGAGAACTAAAAACACTATAAAACTAAGAGTATAGTAGAAGTAAATAGATTCTTCCGGCGGCAGATGAAAAAGAAGAACGACAGATATGAAAGTGAGGAGTATATCAAGAATCAGCACTGGATGGAGCATATTGACAAATACTTTAATATATGAGTTGAGTGAGAAAGAATAGAAGGTGTGAGTTGTAAGGAAACGAAGATGGTGGATTTATAGTGAAGTACCAGAAGGAACAATCAGGACAGATCATCGCATTTAACCAAAGAGGATTCTAATTTCCTTAATTATCGAAGAACCCAAATCTTATGACGAAGATTTCCTCTAAATCTGAAAATCAATCGTGACTACGTCACTGGTTAAAACGAATCTGCATTTATTCATTTCACTCTTTTGTGATAGCTTCACTTATACTCTCGCGTAATCAAATTGTTTTATCTATATTACTCAATGATTATAAAACTCTATTTATCAACTCATATTCGTCATGAAAACATTTTTATGGTTAGCCATGACGATCTCGATCAAATTTCGGGACGAAATTTATTTAACGGGTAGGTACTGTAACGACCCGGATTTTTCCGATCATTTTATACCTATGAGATTAATATTTACATAAATTAAACCTTACCAACATGATAAGCAATCCAAATTATTGAGACTTGTGTTTTTGAAAAGAGTTTTACACAAAGTTTGACCGTCCAATTTGACCGATGATATCACGAACTATATAACATACGATAATTATACGTTTGTGTATATATATGTATTTATATATTTAACATGATTTAAGGATGGTTTAACATCTCATTGTGTACTAATGACAATGAGTTATAAGTATATTTTGAAACTACTAACTTAAGTTTTCAAAACGATAACTATACGTAACGTTCTTTGACTTAAAACTTATAATGTTTATACATGTATCGTATAGATATGTATTTAATCACTTTTAAAGGGCTTTTATACATAAAATAATATAAGAATATTTACAAAAGATAGCTATATTTGAATCCTCGTTCCGTTTCCTCAAGATTTCTATACGTATATCTAGGGTATATGTACCCGTATCATACCCAGCTTCTATACGTATTTTCTATTGGTATATACACATCAAATCAACATCCTAACCAACATTATTACTGCCCTAGATATGAGGTAACTAGGATTTGTCAAGTAGCATGAATTATTAGTAAGAAAACAAAATTAGGAATCCTTTTCTTTCTTTATAAACTAAAAACGTTTTTATGAATGAACACCATTTCTTCACTCCATTTTCTCATACCTATACCCTCATTTCTCTCTCAAAATACTCCTAACTTCATACTTGATCATCTCCAAGCATTTTCCCCATCATTTAGCTTCAATTACAAGCCTTAAACACCATAAGAAAACTCTTTCAAGAACATATCAAAATAACCACCCATTTGAAGAAGTATACTTCCAACCTTTTGATCTAACTCCACCACTCTTTGATTCCAAGATTTTTCTTATCTCTTACAGTAACTTTGTCCAAGTAACTTGAGGTAGTAACCTTGTTCATAATTTTATTCGATTCATATTTATATACCTATCTTATTTTATGTTGTAAAATTTTAACAACAAGAACATAGTTTGAATGATTTCAAACTTGTTTACAAACTAAATAGATCCTTCTAACTTAACTTTTAAAACACTTCAAGACCTGTAATATATCATAATGATATGCTAACTTAACAAGATATAACTTGATTTTACAAAGAACATCTTAAAAACTGAATCTACATCGTCGGAGTGCAACCGGGGGCTGTTTTGGGTTGGATAATTAAAAACTATCTTGAACTTTGAATTGGAAGTTCATGTTCTGGAAAAATGATATTTCTTATGAATATGTTAACACATAAAAATTTCATGGTTTAACTCAAAGTGTAAGTATTTTTAGAAAAATGATCATTAAATGTTGTTTTTATGATGGAAAATGATCACTTTCATAAGTTTCATTAAAGTTTGACCTATAACCTGTGATTTCAAATACAAACTAAGGTATTTTCAGTTCATATTATTAAAATTTGACTCAATCCAAGGAAGTGGCAAGTTGAACCAACAAAAACGGAGTTGTAATGAAGAAACTACGACTAAAACAAGATTGGGTATCCGAAGCTAGTTTAGCTACGAAAATATTTGGAGAAAAAGTAAATTAATCCTATCCTTTCTAATTAATATAATATTTTATATATATAATTACTTATGATTTGATTTTATATATTTCAGGACCACCCGTAAACAACACGAGAAGATTAATCATAAGACCTCATGATTGTACGCAACACGTCATTTGACAACACGGTACTTTATGTACGCAACACGTCATTTGACAACATGGTACCATGGGTCGAGATTAATTCTGATCAATACGAATACGATGGGGTCTTTATTTATTTTATTGAGCAACTAATTGTGGACCACTAACATCGGACTGCTAACTACGGACTAAGAAAACATTAAAAGTATTATAAGTACATATATATATATATATATATATATATATATATATATATATATATATATATATATATATATATATATATATATATATATATATATATATATATATATATATATATATAACGATTACTTGAAAAGAAAATATTTTTATATATTATATATATGGTTAGGTTCGTGATATCTATCGAAGACCAAGTCGTGTTAAATACCTTCAAGGCAAAAGTGAGTTTCATTACTCCCTTTTTATATATATTTTTGGGCTGAGAATACATGCACTGTTTTATAACTGTTTTACGTTATGGACACAAGTAATTAAAAATATATATTCTACGTTGAGTTGTACCACTGGCATACTTCCCTGTAACTTGGTAACTACTATTTACATGAGGTATTGTAAACGCGAATCCTGTTGATAGATCTATCGGGCCTGACAACCCCAACCGGACTGGACGACCAGTATTCAACGGTTGCACAGTACTTCGTTTCGGTGACTACACTTGGTACGGTGTAGTAAGATTTCATAATAAAGGGAATATGCGACGTTGATTAAATGTTAAGTATGGTTATCAAGTGCTCAACAACTTAGAATATTTTTATTAAAACGTTTATGTATATGAAATCTTGTGGTCTATTACTATTACGGAAATGATTGATTATGATAAACTAATGAACTCACCAACCTTTTGGTTGACACTTTAAAGCATGTTTATTCTCAGGTATTAAAGAAATCTTCCGCTGTGCATTAGCTCATTTTAAGGATATTACTTGGAGTCATTCATGACCTACTTTGAAAGACGTTGCATTCGAGTCGTTGAGTTCATCAAGATTAATATTAAGTCAATTATAGTTGGATGTAATATGAAATGGTATGCATGCCGTCAATTTTTGATGTAAATAAAGTTTGTCTTTTAAAAACGAATGCAATGTTTGTAAAACGTATCATATAGAGGTCAAATACCTCGCGATGTAATCAACTATTGTGAATCATTTATAATGTATATGAACGGGTCCTTTCACAAACAGTTCAACAACAAGTTTAAGTTTACAAAAGTAGTAAAGTATAAATGAAATAACTTGCGACATAATATGAGTTGAAAATCACGGTTGCTAAAAATAGCGTAAGTATGTATGTATGCTTGGCTCCAAGCAAGTAATCAGAGTGTATGCATGTATGCTTGACCCCAAGCAAGTATAAGTGTACGCGGAAGCATGTATCAAATAGACATTCATTAACCTGAGAAAACATATAGAAAACTGTTAACGAAAAACGTTGATGAAATCATAGGTGTATTTGTAAACGTTGTTTTTGAACCATAAGATTTTGTATTTCCATAACGTTGATTATCCAAATCGTTTGTATTCCAAAAGTATTTTCGCGAGCACCCAATTATCAAGACTTAACTTTCCTTCCATAGAACCCCATCACAATAGTGTTAGAACATACACTGTTTCTCGAAAATATATTTCATCCGCACAACGGTAGCGAACCGTCCGAATGAGGGTTTGTCAAACCCGTATGGCCATACAACATAAGTTCTCGCTTACACCCGTCAAGTGTAACTAATGATAATCGAATTGAGGATTTTTGTTCAAACTCGATGTGGAATGTTTGTTTCTTCGTACTTGTGTTCAAAGTATAAAAGTAAGTAGTACAAGATATAACAAAGTATATGTTTCTCAGCCCACGATTTAAAAGAATAAAAATTGTTGAAAAGGTGGGACTATGATCTCACCTCGGGTGCACGAGTATAAAAGTACTTCACAAAGTAAACGTGTGCATGAAAGTTGCTTAGCCTCGACCTAAACAAGTAAGTTGTATCAATTACCGGTTACGACACAAGGTCGGGCAAAATGTGTCCAATTAGTCATATGGCTCGTTACGACTCGATTAATATAGCATGTGAATCAAGTTGTCAAGTTTCATGCGAGAATCAAGTACAAAAGCATGTTAGAGCGATTGCATAAGTATTTGGTTAAGTTTGACTAAAAGTCAAACTTGGTCAAAGTCAAAGTCAACGGGGTCGGGTCGGGTATCCAACAATTTTTCTGAGTTATATATTCATATATGAGCATGTTAGAACAAGTTACATGTTAATCGGAGTAGCATAGTTAGAATTAAATGAAAAATGGTTAAGTTGGACAGACCCTGACAGTTCATTTAGACGGCGTCCAGATTGGCTGGACGGCTTCCAACTGTGAAGGGCTGGATGGCGTCCAAGGGTTTGGACGGCATCCAGATTAGTGCACAGACCCTGTTTCCTGAAACACACAAGTGCACGAACCAAAACTCAAACAAACACAATTTGTGAACCGAAAACACTTAGAATATGTATCTTACACCGTTGGAAAGGTATTTTGACGAGGAAAATGACTAAGCACATTTCATCTATCAAGTTAATCATTTACAACAACAAAAACCTCATCTAATGATCGTTAAAAGTTCATCATTCAAGTTTCAAGTTCATAAAATGCATTTCATGATTCGGGAACTCAATTCACACATACAATATGCCATTTCGTAGGTAATTACGCATACAATACAACTAAACACTTAAAATAACATTGCAAAGTATTTAATACATCAAAAGTTCATTTTAAGATCTATCAAACCCTATCCAAGAATCACAAAATCAATAATCATGTTAGTGATGTTTTACAAGTCAACCTACACATCAAATTGAAGCTAATGATGCTAGTAACACATTTAATACATGAACTTTAACATTTAAACAACATTTAATCAACCAAAATCAAAGATTAAGCACACCCATTACAAGTTCATGCTAGTTACTCCAAAACAACAAATCGAGCAAATAAATCACATATTCATGCTAGACTCGAGCCATAGACACTAACTAACACCATTTCAATTCTATTTAATGAATTTGAGAAATCTAGAGTTTTTAGAAACCTTACCCCCAAGTAGTGAAATTGGTACCAAATTGAAGAGGATGATGCAAGGATCACAAATATGTAATTTGTTTTGATGTTTGATTGCTAGATCGAATTTAGATGATGAATCTTTGATTTGGGTGTTTGAGAGGAAAGATGGAAGTATTAAGAAAAGGATAAGAGAGAAATGAGAGGATGAGAGGTGGGAGGTGATGACTAGTTGACCCAAATTGGCCAAATGACAAGGTTAGTCCCTCAAGTTTGTAGTCGGGTGCAGAAATTAACCGAACGAATTATTTTAATACGCGAGAGTAAACAGGAGATGTTATAATCCAATAACGTAAATGTTAAGAACGTTAGTTAACGAAAGGTACGAATATAGATGACAAAAGGTATTATTAAAAAAAAAAAGACGGGCGTTAAAATGAATTAACGAAAAAATGCGGGATGTTACACCTAGTGTACTTAGAGAACTTTGAGGTGCGGTTTTTAATGGGGTTCAAGGTTCTTCTAGAGGTCGGTCATGAGGTTTGATGTCATGTTGGCAAGACGACTTCTTCAAACTCGGGGATAATTTACAAATCCAAAATTGGTTAGCTACTTTGCTCATTACCTCCCTTTAAATGTTGATGTCTTTATTGTTAATGTTTATGCTCCACATAATGAGGTTGAAAAAAAAATATGGCTACAACTCTCAAGAATGGAGAGTAAATGAGATGGGCCAATGTGTATTTTGAGGGGAACTTCAACTCAATTCTTACCCCTAATGAAAGATTAAGGGAAGAATTGGACATAGTCAACATGAATAACTTTAACGATTTCATCTTAATGGCTAATCTTATTGACCAAAATATTTAAAATGATGTATTTACATGGGATGGGACAGATGGTAAAAAGTCTAGAATTGACCGGGTTTTAGTCAATGTAGAATGGCTATATTTGTGGACCGATGCGGTTCTTATCACGGGAGATAAAAATACATCCGGTCACAATCATATCAGTTGGGGCAAGAAAGCTCTCTTTTGAGGTCCCAACCATTTCAATTCTTTTATGGGTGGTTTGAATATCCTAATTTTGTGGACTTGTCCAAAAGTTTTTGGTTATCCTGTGACATCAATGGTTTCTCGGCACATGTGGTGTTCATTAAATGCACAATGGTAAAGAAAGATTTGAAGTTGTGGAATGACGCTAATGAAATTAAAAATAAGTTGGAACTAGCATCTTTGGAAAGTCAAATTTATGACTTGAAAAAAGTTCAAGAAATTAGAAATCATGTCCAACTTAAGTTATAAGATTGGTTGAATGTAAGCTCAAAAGAAAAAAGATTCAAAGGCAAGAAGATAGAAAATGCATGATTTAAAGTTGTATGTGTTGGTTGCAGTTCGGTGATAAAAGAACAAAAAAATTTCATGTAATGGCCCGAATAAGGAATAATTCATCATTTATTGTAGGATTCCTAATTCCTAATTGGGGATAATTTGGTTGAAAATTCAATGATTATTAAAGAACATGTGATGTGGGTGAGCTGGGCAATGTAACCAGCAACGTAACCAATACAAGCTCAAAAGATGTTACACCCGAATCTGGTCAAGCAATGGTCGTGTTGCCATCTCTTTCCTATCATCTAAGTGTTTTTGGAGCTGGTTCAAGAGGCTCAGAGGTTACCCTACTTCAGTCCTTAAACTAAAGTAGTTAAGTTTTCATGTATAAAGTTCTTGACAGTTGAAGGCAAGCCAGTAAAGAAGAAGAAGCAGTTGCCGGACTAGCAAATGAACTTTAGTTCAGCCAGTAAAGCTATAATTCGCTCAGCCGGGTAACCAGCAAAATGAACCAGTAAAGTTATACTTAGACGAACCAGCTAGTTCAACCAGCACACGAAACTTAGTTCAACTAGCAGGCGACGCTGTTTTCTTTCTGAAGGGCTAGCATGCTGATACGATTCAAGTTTACCTTATGCTTTTCAATAACCAGGCCAAGTCATGTGCTTAACACGTGTGTGTGGCTGTTCTAGAATGTTGAGCTGTCCAAGGAAGATTCTTATCTATCATTGGATGATTTTTATCATAGGAGGAGCACTACCAAATGGCAAGCTTTATGCAAATTATGTCCTTTATTCTTATTGGCTAATTTGTAATTGTTTGTCCTTTTTGTCTCCATTTCCTTTTTATGTTTTTGTCTTATCTAGTAAATAGCTGTTATGTTTCTACTATAAATAGAGAGCTTTTGTAATTGTAAAACTTAGTTGATTAATGAATGAAAGTTTGAAAGAGCTTATCTATTTACAAAATATCGGTTCTTTACGAATCTTTGATTCTGGTGGCTAAGAGTAGTTTCTTTATCAGTGTTTGTGGTGTCACTTTATCAAACATTATGGTAAAATTCAAATCTTCATATCTGATCTTATAGTTGTGGTGGAATCTTTATCAGCTGTAGTTGAAGGTTTGGAGTGTTTCTAGATCTCTTATTGCGGTGGTATCTTTATCTATTTGGGGTTTAGATTCTTTATTCTTTGTGTTCTTATTTCAGAGTTTTATACTCTGTTTTGGAGGTGTTACTGTTCTAATTTGGGGATTTTGTGTTCAGATCTGTTGGGTGAAGAAAGCTTGTTCTAAATTTCATTTTTAAAGTCATAATTACGCATCAAAGTGGTATCAGAGCTTAGGTTGCTCAATCGAAGCTTTCTTATCATTTTTATTGTTGTTTCAGTTCATACTCTATTTTTGAGCTGAAAAGCTTATTTCCAGATCTGATTTGAAATGGCTGAGATTCCTAGAAATATGACTCTTGAAGAAGCTCATAATCTTCGAAGAGATAGAGCTATTGAAGCTCTGCAACTTCAGATAGAAAGAATTGTTAATTTGTTAGAAGATGGTGTGCCAAGAAGAAATAGAGCTAGATCTAAAAATGGAGATATAACTATTGTGTCTTCTAGTAAAGAATCGGAAGATGGTAGCCATGGATCTCTAATGGATCTCCTGTTTCTTCACAACGAAGAAGAAGGCATAGGAAATGAGCTGATGGTTTAAAAGATATCAAGATAGATCCACCTGATTTTGAAGGGTCTTCTAATCCAGAAGATTACTATGAATAGGTTCAGACCATGTATCGAATTATGTACGTTAAAGGTTATGATGATAAAAAGGGCATGAAAGTTGCTGTAATCGGGCTAAAGAAGTATGCTTCAATGTGGTATGATAATCTAAAAGGAAAGGCAGTATGAAGGAAAGAAGACAATCAAAACCTGGTCTAAGTTAAAAGAGTGTATGCAGAAGAGGTTTGTTCCTCAAGCTTACAAGCAAGATCTGTATATCCAAATAAATACACTAAAGCAAGACAACATGAATGTTGTTGATTACATCAGAGAGTTTGAGCAGCTCAAAATTCATACCAATGCTAAAGAAGCAGAAGAACACACTATAGCAAGATTCGTTGGAGGTTTAAATGCTTCTGTTGTTGATCAAGTTGAAATGCAGCCTCTATGGACTTTTGATAGTGCTTGCAAGCTGGCTATTCAAGTGGAGAAACAAGCAAAAAATAAAAATAATTTCAAGTCTTATTCCAAACCAGCAATGGTGCCTATGAAGGGTCAATGATCAATGATGCCTAAGCATAACTAGGCAACATCAAAAGCATTTAAAGGCAAAGAATAGGTTATAGGTGGTAGTTCCAAAGAAGATAGAAGGAAATGCTTCAAGTGCCATACATTTGGGCATTTTCAAGCTTAATTTCCTAACCAGCATGCTCTTACACTAAAGGAGATTGAAGATTTGGAAGAGGGTTTTAAAACTGAACCAGCATATGATGAATCTGATAATGAAGAGTTTATTGCTACTGATATTTGAGAGTTTTTTATGGTTCGAAGAGTAATGCACTCAGTAGAAGCTATTGAAGATAAGAGCCAACGTGAAAACATCTTTCATTCAAGATGCACGATCAAAGGAAAAGTATGCAGCCTGATTATTGATAGAGGCAGCTGTGCATCACATGGTGGAAAAACTTGAGCTGGTTACAAAGAAGCATCCTAATCCATACAAACTTCAATGGCTTAACCAAGGCAATGGGGTAAATGTTACTCGCCAAGTTACTGTTTCATTTTCTATTGGTAGTGTTTATCAAGATGAGATTACTTGTGATGTTATTCCTATGGATGCTTGTCATTTGCTGCTTGGTAGATGTTGGTTATTTGATAAGTATGTCTATCATAATGGAAACCAAAATACTTACTCGTTATATGTGAATGGAAAGAAGATTACCCTCACTTCTTTAAAGCCTAGTGAAATACCTAGAGCTGACACTACTGCTAAGAATGATAAAACTTTATTTATAAATTAAGCTGAAGTTGATACTGAGTTAAAGGGTGGTACTGGTGCTTACTTGTGGCTGTTGGTTGAAAGCGATGAGTTGAACCAGCATGATGAAGTACCAGCTCGGGTAAAACCATTGTTATCCGAATTTGCTGATGTGTTCCCATGTGAATTACCTGCTGGTTTACCACCAATCAGGGGTATTGAACATCAAATTGATCTTGTACCTGGATCTGTTCTTCCTAATAAAGAAGCTTATCGATGTTCTCCTCATGAAGCAAAAGAATTAAAAAAAAGCAAGTTAATGAGCTGGTTGTAAAGGGGTATGTTAGAACCAGCATGAGTCCTTGTTCAGTACCAGCTTTGCTGGTTCCAAAGAAAGATGGTTCCATGAGAATGTGTGTAGACAGTAGAGCTATTAACAACATCACCATCAAGTATAGGTATCCTATACCTAGATTAGTTGATATGCTGGATGAGCTGCATGGTTCTTGTGTATTCTTCAAAGTTGACCTTAGAAGTGGGTATCATCATATTCGAATGAAAGAAGGAGATGAATGGAAGACAGCTTTCAAGATCAAGGGTGGATTGTTTGAATGGCTGGTTATGCCTTTTGGTTTATCTAATGCACCCATCACATTCATGAGACTTATGAATGAAGTGCTCAGGCCACTTATTGGGCAGTTTGTGATTGTTTACTTTGATGACATTCTAGTGTACTCAAAAACTAAAGAAGAACACTTGGATCATTTGAGGAAAGTATTTGAGCTGTTAAGGAAGTATCAATTATATGGGAAGCTGGGGAAGTGTGATTTCTTTGTCAGCAAAGTAGTGTTTCTTGGATATGTGGTTTCAGAAGAAGGCATTTCAATAGATCCATCTAAAGTGGAAGCAATCAGGTCTTGGCTTAGTCCTTCTTCTATCACTGAAGTCAGAAGCTTCCATGGTTTAGCTTCATATTATAGAAGATTTATCAAAGACTTCTCCACAATTTTTGCTTCAATTACTGATTGTTTGAAGAAAGGGGTGTTTGAATGGTCCAGATCTGCTCAATCAACATTTAAATCATTGAAGGAAAAGCTAAGTTCAGCACCTATACTTGCTTTGCCTATTTTGATATACTGTTTGAACTTGAATGTGATGCAAGTGGTGTTGACATTGGAGCTGTGCTAGTGCAAGGCAAAAGACTAGTAGCTTATTTTAGTGAAAAGATAAGTGGGTCCAAGCTAAATTATAGCAGTTATGATAAAGAGTTTTATGCCATCATTCGAGCTGTTGATCACTGGTCTTATTATTTGAAGCCAAGACAGTTTATTCTCTTTTCTAGATCACGAAGCATTGAAATACATTAGTGGTCAGCATAAACTAAATCCAAGGCATGCAAAATGGGTTGAATTTTTGCATGTCATACCCCCAAATAGGGCCCGGGGTAAATATGACTTTTCAATATCATCACACAATTATATAAACGAGAACAACTCTAAATGAGACGCAAATAAATCCAATAATTCAATTGCAGCGGAAACGAAATTGTTTTACATGGTAAACCCAAAACGTAATAAATGTTTGACAAGTGCTAAGATATAAATAAATGCGAACTTCAATGCATCAGCTAGCAAAGCAACATATGTGACAACCCTGAAATTTCCGAACAAATTTAAACTTAATCTTTATATGTTTCCGACACGATAAGCAAAGTCTGTAATGTTGAAATCTCAAAAACTTTGAACTGTGTTCATATATTCATTTACCCTTTGACTGTTCTCGATGATTCACGAACAATTATGTGTAAATAGATATGCGTGAATATATATATATATATATATATATATATATATATATATATATATATATATATATATATGTATATGTATATATATATATATATGTATATGTATATATATATATATATATATATATGTATATATATATGTATATATATATATATATGTATATATATATATATGTATATATATATGTATATGTATATATATATGTATAAGTATATGTATATATATATATGTATATATATATATATATACGTGTGAATATTAAAATGAGAAATATTAATAAAACATTAAATGGTTTGATTGATATGAAAATAAGTTATGAAGTCTATGATATGATTTGAGAACGTTAACAAAGTATTAAATGAATAATTCTTTACATGAACGTAATTGTTTCAATATACTTATCAACGAAATTAAAAGATAATATCAAATGATTGAATTATCAGATACATTGAGATTTGATTATGAGTCTCTGTTGAGAGGTCCACTATGATTTAGAAAACCTTGCCTTTTTTTAACGGTATTCGGAATAATTGGTAAAGTGAATTACAAGTAAGAACAAAAGTGTCAATTAACGGGAACTAGACAAGAGTTTGTGGAGATTCCTATTTGATTTTCAATTCATACTTTATAATATTTTCCTCGTAACTTTGATAAGACAACTATTTTAGTTTTCATTTTATTTAAAGTGAAGGTAAGAACGTGAAGTGTGAATAACTTAGATGTTGGATACCGATGAGTAATTAAATCGACATTTTACCTTAAAATGATTTTATACGTTCATTTAACCTTTGGACTTTATCTCACGTTTCATCAACAAATGGTAATTCAAAAACTTGAAACTTATTATAAGTACATATAATTTTACTTTTCTAAAACGTTGTATGATATAACGAATTCCATAATTTTAACCTTTTAAAATGATTCTTATATATATTTAGTTTTGGAAAAACAAAATCATCATATTTATTTGATATAGTTTCGAACGTATAAAATGTTTTCAGTTTAAAAAGAACTTTATTAGTAAAACACTTTATAAGTCAACTTGTTTATAAATTTTAAAGCTTGTATTATATATTTGTAAATATATTTTAATTATTTCAAAAAGATAAGAGTATTACTAAATAATAATATCGAAACGATTTTAAATTATATATATTGAACTTTGAAATATAATTAAGTTTTGAAAAACTATATATTATATTGTTAAATACATACTTCAAATTTATACTTCGAAATGAATATATATATATATATATATATATATATATTTATTTTTAATGTAATAAAATTTAATATTAAGTTAGTTATAAAATGTTTTGAGTTAAAATAATACTATTATATATATATATATATATATATATATATATATATATATATATATATATATATATATATATATATATATATATATATATATATGTATGTGTGTGTGTGTGTGTGTGTGTATTTGTTTATATAACGAGATGTTGATTTATAAAAGCTAATGACCAAAACACTCTAACATTTATGTTACACTTCAAATGATTTAGTTATTGATAAGTTAAGTCTATATTTTTGTTAAAGGTACACATCACGAAACGTAAAATGCTAGTTTTCTAAGTGTACGAGATAGCGTTCGAAAAACCGGAACCAGGACATAAGTCAAGTGACAACGTACGAGTCATCGGAACAAAAATTACAATTTAACTATGCATGTAAATATAATATAATATATAATTAATTATATAGATTAAATATTAATTTATATATAATAATAACTAATAAATATGTCGACGACGGAAAACAAAACCATGTTCCAGTAATTCTAGTATCATGCGTTCGCATGGTCATAGTTGGCGAGAAAAGTCTATAAAAGGCGCTCATTTCTGGTTCTCTGATCAATCCATCTATCTTTCTCACGTATCTATATCTATATATATATTTATATTATTATTATTATTATTATTATTATTATTATTATTATTATTATTATTATTATTATTATTATTATTAGAATTAGTAGTATTAGGTATTATTAGTAGTATTATACCTAAAATACTACGACGAGGTCATGATCAACTTATTTTCAAAACTAGTTTTTAAGAGGGATAGAGCTAAGGAAATTTTAGGTAATCGTTTTGGAGGTTATGGGTATGGTTCGGGGGTATGCTTAAGAGGTCAAACTAGTGTTTATCATCTCCGTTGCATTTACGTACCTTTCCTGCAATATTGAATCACAATATTAATACGTGAGCACTCATAACTTAACTTTTATATATTAATAGTGTATCCCTGACTAGTGCTCGAGTATATAGGATTATGCATGCTTGTATGTTTAAATACTGTCATTAGATAGTTTTGATGAATCATGAGTTTGATACATATGGTACTAGGATAACGTATATGATATGCATGTCATTGGAAAGGTAGCGAAAAATTAATAACTTTTCATTTAGAAAGCGTATGATTTCGATGAACGGATTAAAAGATATCGTCAACTGAATTATTATTAATTTTAGTATTAATATTGTTAATATGATTATTATTACTATCTTAGTTATTATCGTCATTATAATTTTTATCTAATAATAATAATAATAATTATTATTTTATTATTATTATTATTATCACTATCGTTATAAGTATTATCATTAAGAAATGTCATTATTATTAGTATTACTATCATTATTATCATTAAAGCTATTATTATTATTATTATTATTATTATTATTATTATTATTATTATTATTATTATTATTATTATTATTATTATTATTATTATTATTATTATTATTATTATTATTATTATTATTATTATTATTATTATTATTATTATTATTATTATTATTATTATTATTATTATTATTATTATTAGTATTATCATTAATATTATTATTATACTTATTAGTATCATTATCATAAAAAAGCTAATATTAGTATCACCTAATTATTATGATTGCTATTATTATCATTATTATAAATACGATATAAAAGAGGATTAAAAGCTATTAAACAAATAGATTAGGAAATAATGAGTATGCGTATCATGATGAAATTTAAAATATCGTAAGATATTGATTTAGATAAAAATATCGTTTTCATTATTTTTATCATTATTGTTATTAAAAGATTCATTAATGTCAAAACTATCACTTTTATTAAAATTATCATTTTTAATAGAAATATAATTGTTATTATAAAATATCATTTTTATTATCATTTTAGTATTATTATTAATAAAAATTATCATTTTGAATAGAATTATTATTATTATAAAATATTATTATTATTACAGTTAATATTAAAAAGTATCGTTATTATTAAGATTATCATAATTAGAATTATCATTTTTTCATAATTAATATCATCTTTAGTAAATATAAATATTGTTATTATTATTATTAGTAGAATAATAATAATTATTATTATTACAAGATAATACAACTTTTACTTATTATAGTTATTATCAATATTATTTTATCAAATACAAAGACATTTTACCACAGGTAATATAATTACCTTAATAATACATACCACTATATTTTTATGATATTAAAAGAACTTTATAAATTTTATTACTTAAGATATATAAAAGTATATTTTTATCGTATATAAAAAATTTAATATAAAATTTGATATAAATTTTTATTTATTAATAAATGACGTGTATTAATTACTCTATTAAATTCTCATAAATATATTTAAAATGACTATTTAGGTTAGATAATAAACATGTATAGTTTTTGGAAATCATTTTGAATCAAACTGACCTTGGTTAACTTTTGCATATCGATCTCGAGCATTAGGATTGTGATACACTATGACCGACCTAAATTGTTAGACGGATATTGACCAGCACATGAATATATATACTTATTATAGGTTCGTGAATCCGAGGCCAACCTTGCACTTGTTCAATGACGTCATATGTATTTTTACTACGCAATACAGTATTGTGAGTTTCATTTGCTCCCTTTTTAAATGCTTTTGCAATATATATTTTTAGGACTGAGAATACATGCGCTGCTTTATTCACTATTTTACGAAATAGACACAAGTAATCGAAACTACATTCTATGGTTGAATTATCGAAATCGAATATGCCCCTTTTTAGTCTGGTAATCTAAGAATTAGGGAACAGACACCCTAATTGACACGAATCCTAAAGATAGATCTATGGGCACTAACAAGCCCCATTCAGAGAATTTGAACTGCTTTAGTACTTCGATTTTATCATGTCCGAAGGGAGTCCTGGAATGATGGGGATATTCTATATGCATCTTGTTAAGGTCGATTACCAGGTGTTCAATCCATATGAATGATTTTTATCTCTATGTATGGGATGTATGTTTATGAGAAATGGAAATATGAAATCTTGTGGTATATTAAAATGATGGAAATGATTGATTATGATAAACTAATGAACTCACCAACCGTGTGGTTGACACTTTTAAGCATGTTTATTCTCAGGTATGAAAGAAATCTTTCGCTGTGCATTTGCTCATTTTAGAGGTATTACTTGGAGTCATTCATGACATATTTCAAAAGACGTTGCATTCGAGTCATTGAGTTCATCAAGATCAATATTAAGTCATTCATAGTTTAGATATATTATGAAAGGATATGCATATCTGTCAACTTTCGATGTAATGGAAGTTTGTCTTTTAAAAACGAATGCAATGTTTGTAAAATGTATCATATAGAGGTCAAATGCCTCGCAATGTAATCATATGTTATTGTATTCGTCCTTATGAATTAAGACGGGTCGTCACAACATAGGGCAGCACAATAGCTATTCTTCACCTGAGACAAACATGCTTAAAATGTCAACACAATGATTGAGTGAACATCATAGGTTTAATAATTAATAAGTTTAGACCACAAGATTTATTTCAAAACATCAAAATATTCAATATGCCATGAGTTATAATATCGAGCTAAACATTAACCCCTGACACTGTACGGGTGTCGGTAATCATTATTATGTAACCCCTTGACGATCGGTCAATGGGTAGAGACATCGCTCTCAATAGGCCTACTCACAATAATTAAGCTTGCAACATTTTAATTCCAGCAATTAACAATATTATGGTGGGGAATTGCGTGTAAAAATACAAGTTAACAATAGTCTCACGAAGTTGCATATCAAAAATTTTAGGCACTTGTGTCTAAATTGTAAATCATTTAAAAGTAAGCATGTGTCTCACCCCAAGATTTATAAAATTCAATAAAATATGTAAAAGCGGGGTTATGAGTTCACCATAGTAGCACATAAGAGTTATTCCACAAGAGAAATGAATTGAACGGAAGAATGTGATCGAGATCTCAACCTAGAGATAGAATGTACGATCAGATATTGCCTAATAGACATAAGTATAATAACTATACTAATGATAATGGTTTTCTAAAAGAAATTCCATTTTCGAAAAGTTACTATTTATGGAAAGTTTCCATTCTTAGTAACTTCCAAACTATAGAAAGTTCGGGTTACAATCTTTAGTAAGATGTTGTACAACTTTCTCAAATCTCGTTGCTATCATACAAGTCACTCTGATGATCAGTTGTTACCGGGCGCCCAGGATTCTTGACCAGAATCTATGTCTTGGCATTCGAAATCCACAAGCGGTTCCCATAAGGCAACAAGGACCACCCTAGGCCATACGTAGCGGTGAAGTTCGTATATAGTGCACGCTATCTTTTGATTATAACCTTCACATATTATAGGTGTTGATAATGCTAAAAACGAACATATATTTAATAGCATTATCCCTCAAGAAAGACAAGCTTTTAGTTGCAACTGTTCTATTTACAAGTGATATTCGTTTAAATAATAAAAGGTAAAGACAAAAGACAGATTCAACGAATTGAAGACGCAAACGACCAAAAAGCTCAAAAGTACAAAATACAATCAAAGTGGTTCCAATTATTGATAAGAAACGTCTCAAAATTACAAAAGTACAAGACGCGAAACGCAAAGTACAAGATATTAAATTATACGCAAGGACGTTCGAAAATCCAGAACCGGGACCAAAGTTAACTCTCAACGCTCGACGCAACGGACCTAAAATTACAAGTCAACTATGCACATGAATATAATATAATATATAATTAATTCTTAAAATTAATATATATATTATATTATATATTATAAACGTCGGCAAGCTAGGAAACAAGCTCTTGTGAGCTGGAAAAAGGGGCCATGCGATCGCATGGCCTATATATATATATATATATATATATATATATATATATATATATATATATATATATATATATATATATATATATATATATATATATATATATATATATATATATATATATATATATATATTTCGCAGTTTGGTGATCAATTTTATATATCTTTTTCCTCTTCTCAATCTAACGTATATATATATATATATATATATATATATATATATATATATATATATATTTTAATTTTAATTTTAAATTCTAATAATAATGGTATGTTAGCGAATGTTGTAAGGGTATAAGTCGAAATTCTGTCCGTGTAACGCTACGCTATTATTAATCATTGTAAGTTATGTTCAACCTTTTTAATTTAATGTCTCGTAGCTAAGTTATTATTATGCTTATTTAAGCCGAAGTAATCATGATGTTGGGCTAAAATATTAAGATGGGGTAATTGGGCTTTGTACCATAATTGGGGTTTAGACAAAAGAATGACACTTGTGGAAATTAGACTATGGGCTATTAATGGGCTTTATATTTGTTTAATTAAATGATAGTTTGTTAATTTAATATAAAGATTTACAATTGGACGTACCTATAAATAACTATATACACTCGATCGGACACGATGGGCGGGATATTTATATGTACGAATAATCGTTCATTTAACCGGACACGGGAATGGATTAATAGTTAATAGACTTATTAAAACAGGGGTGAATTATGTACAAGGAAACTTAGCATAATTGATAACAAAGTATTAAAACCTTGGGTTACACGCAGTCGATATCCTGGTGTAATTATTAAACAAAGTATTAAGACCTTGTTACAGTTTAAGTCCCCAATTAGTTGGAATATTTGACTTCGGATATAAGGATAATTTGACGAGGACACTCGCACTTTATATTTATGACTGATGGACTGTTATGGACAAAAACCAGACGGATATATTAAATAATCAAGGACAAAGGACAATTAACCCATGGGAATAAACTAAAAACAACACGTCGAACATCATGATTACGGAAGTTTAAATAAGCATAATTCCTTTATTTTCATATTTAATTGCACTTCTAATTATCGCACTTTTATTTATTATCATTGTATTTAATTGCACTTTTAATTATCGCACTTTTTAATTATCGTAATTTTATTTCATCGCACTTTTAATTATCGCAATTTCATTATCGTTATTTAATTTACGCTTTAAATTAAGTTATTTTTATTTTTAATATTTTACATTAGGTTTTAACTGCGACTAAAGTTTTAAAAATCGACAAACCGGTCATTAAACGGTAAAAACCCCCTTTATAATAATAATACTAGTTATATATATTTTTGTATTTTTACAATTATAAGTTAAAACTAATATAGCGTTAAACTTGGCTAAAGATCCCTGTGGAACGAACTGGACTAACTAAAAACTACACTACTATACGATTAGGTACACTGCCTATAAGTGTTGTAGCAAGGTTTACGTATATCCATTCTATAAATAAATAAATCACTTGTGTAAAATTGTATCGTATTTAATATTATTTCCTAGTAAAAATATAACTATTTCCTAGTACGCCTCGCACACATCAAATATTTTTGGTGCCGCTGCCGGGGAACTCTTGCTTAAACGCCGGAAGCGCAACGCTATATAAAAAAAGATTTTATTAGTGTTTTATTAAGTTTTTATTAAAAATATACGTTTTTTTTAAAATATAAAAAATATATAAAAAGAAAAACAATATATATATATATATATATATATATATATATATATATATATATATATATATATATATATATATATATATAACAAACTCTTAAATATATATATATATATATATATATATATATATATATATATATATATATATATATATATATATATATATATAAAACTATAAAGTTTCTTTATCTTTATTTTTAGTTTTTAAGAATTAAGTTTTTATTCAATTTATATAAATATTTATTTATATTAAAAACAGAAAAAACAGAAAAAAATATATAAAAACACTCGAGCCCTGGTACTGTAGCAGCCCATAACCTGGCCCGAAACCCTAGCTCATGCGATCGCATGAGCCAGAAGGCAAAAGTCCATGCGATCGCATGACTGGTTCTGACACGCCACAGTTGACTGATTACAGCAATAATTACGGAGTATATTATTATTATTATTAAAACCCTTATTAGGGTTTAATTTTAAATTAATTAAGTTTAGTTTTTATTATTTAATTTGTATTTTAAGTATTAATTAGTTTTAATAAATTATAAAATTAATAGTTTTATAAAATAAATAATATAAAAATAATATTTTTATAAAAATTGTACTTTTTATAACTTTAAGTTTATTTTTATATTTTGTATCTTTTTATTCGTTTTAGCGTAATATTTGTATTTTTTCGCTCATATTTAGTTCTAAGTTATAGTTTTTGCCATAGTTATTTTTATTTCTAGATTTTTAGGCTTTGCCGTAAAATCCCTTAAGTGTTTTTTTTCTTTAGACTAAGATTTAAGTGCTTTAGAATTTTTCGACGCCGTTTTAAGATTTTAGTACTTTTTAAGTTATTACCGTTTTGGGATATAGTATTTCTTTTAAGCTTTAATATTTTTAGACGCAACTTTTAATTCTTAGTCTTTAGTTCCTTTTATTTTTCAACGTTTCTCGACGCTCTAGTTTTTAGGACTTAGTTTTTTTCTATTTTTTCTCTAAAATTTCTTTAAATTTCACCGAAAAATTATTTTAAGCGGTTAAATTGATAGACATCTAAATTTTTTGCTTCGTAGTAATAGTTGGATTTGTTAGTGGCTGAGTTGTGAGCTTTCGATTTAAAGGGTTCTGGCTCCCTGCTGCATCTATTGGCTATTCGAAACGTGGGCAAAAGCAGAAAAGTCTATTAATTTGATAACTTATATAATTTTGGGTTAAAGCCAAAAATAGGCTACAAACTTACACAAATTTACCGATGTCGCCCACAAACTCATTTCCGTCCTACTGTTGCCTACAAACTTTCAAAAAGTGTTCCAATGTAAACAAAAACTTTCAAAAAGTGTACCAATGTAAACAAAATTGACTTGCTACCGCCTAAACCGGTAAAAATTGACACGTGTCGTTCGTGAATTTGATCTTAATTCTAAAAAAAAAAAATCAGGTCAAAAATAGTACGTAACAGGTCAAAATGCCAAAATGTTGATATTAGCACATTTTTTCAAAGTTTGTAGGCGACAGTAGGACGAAAATGAGTTTGTGGGCGACATCGGTACATTTGTGTAAGTTTGTAGGCTATTTTTAGCATTAACCCTATAATTTTTATATTTTATAACTAATAGGATATTCAGTGAATGCACCGAGCAAAACGTTCACCACCTTTTGTACGTTCACCACCTGTAACTCGATCAAGACATCTAGCAAATATTGTCGCCGTTGATTTTTCTTTAGAATCGTCATCCAGTCGACCAAGTACTCCAATTCAAATTTCCGATAATCCATTTTTTGAACCCGACCTCATAATTGAGAATCCGGAGAATATTCAAGGACAATTCATAGATCCTGAACCACTAATCTTTCCGCCGGAACCACCAAACATTAAATCAGAATCCTCTAGTGATTCAGATTCAACAAATTCAATTATGGAGAATCTGGAACCGTTAAGTATGGAAGACCAAATGCGAGCTAAACGCACTGGCCAAGGTCACTCAATTACTCAATCAGACATTAATGCGCCAGATTATGAAATCAAAGGACAAATCCTACACATGGTAACTAATCAATGCCAATTTAGTGGTGCGCCGAAGGAAGATCCAAACGAACATCTTCGAACCTTTAATAGGATCTGTACTCTATTTAAAATAAGAGAAGTGGAGGATGAACAGATATATCTCATGTTATTTCCCTGGACTTTAAAGGGAGAAGCCAAAGATTGGTTGGAATCGTTACCTGAAGGGGCGATTGATACATGGGACGTTTTAGTTGAAATTTTTTTTAAACAATTCTTTCCGGCATCTAAAGCCGTAAGACTTCAAGGAGAAATTGTTACGTTCACGCAAAAGCCAAACGAAACTCTATATGAGGCGTGGACAAGATTTGGAAAATTATTGAGAGGATGTCCGCAACATGATTTAGACACTTGTCAAATAGTACAAATATTCTACCAAGGATGCGACATCACTACAAGGAAAGACATCGATATAGCAGCTGGTGGTTCCATTATGAAGAAAACCGCAACTGACGCTTACAAAATTATTGATAACACTGCTTCCCACTCACATGAGTGGCACCAAGAAAAAGATATCGTTAGATCATCTAAAGCAGCTAGAGCCGATTCTAGCCATGACTTTGATTCCATTTCTGCAACGATAGATGCTGTCGAGAGACGAATGGAAAAGATGACTAAAGATATTCACTCAATACGAATTAGTTGTGAGCAGTGTGGAGGACCACATTTGACAAAAGATTGTCTCAGTATTGAACTAACAATGGAACAAAGAGAGAATATTTCATACATAAATCAAGGGCCTGGAAATAATTATCAGAATAATTATCAACCGCCAAGACCAATCTACAATCAAAACCAGAATTATAATCGAAATGTTCCATACAATAACCAACAAGGTCCTAGTAATCAACAAGTATCTAATAATACTTACAATCAGCAAAGACCTATTTTTCAAAATAAATCACCACAAACCGATGATAAAAAGCTAAATTTAGAAGATATGATGTCGAAGCTAGTTGATTCTCAAACTCAGTTTTTCACATCTCAGAAACAAACCAATGAACAAAATGCTCAAGCATTTAGAAATCAACAAGCTTCTATTCAAAATCTTGAATAATAAGTAAGCAACCTAGCAAGGTTGATAGGTGAAAGAAAACCGGGAAGTTTACCTAGTGATACAAATGCTAATCCCCGGAATGAAACAGCTAAAGCCATTACCACAAGAAGTGGTATTACACTTAAACCACCTGAAATACCTGTAATTTCTGATGAAGCTATTCCTACTCCACAAGAACCACAACCTGAGCAAGATAAGGAAAAAGAACCGGTAGTTGAAAAGGTTAATGAAGATAACACAGTTAAGGCTAAACCTTATGTTAAACCATACCAACCACCACTTCCTTACCCGAGTAAAATGAGAAAAGAGAGACTTGAATCCGAGCAATCCAAATTTTTCGATATGTTTAAACAGATAAATGTAAATCTTCCTTTCATTGATGTAATTTCAGAAATGCCTAGATATGCTAAATTCTTGAAAGATCTAATCACAAATAGAAAGAAAATGGAAGAACTCTCGGCTGTTACTATGAATGCTAATTGTTCTGCAATACTGTTGAATAAGATACCTGAAAAATTATCAGATCCAGGAAGTTTCACAATTCCATGTTTTCTGGGTAGTCTTAGTTCAATAGAAGCATTGGCAGATTTAGGTGCTGGTATAAATTTAATGCCTATTCACTATACGCTAAACTAGACCTTGGAGAATTGAAACCAACAAGAATAAGTATACAACTAGCCGACTGATCAGTAAAATATCCTAGAGGGATAATGGAGAACATGCTAGTTAAAGTTGGTACTTTAGTATTTCCAGTAGATTTTGTTATTCTGGACATGGAAGAAGATTCTCGAGTTCCTCTCATATTAGGAAGACCATTTTTAAACACGGCTAAAGCGATAATAGACGTGTTTGGTAAGAAACTGACCCTAAGTATAGAGGATGAGAGTGTTACCTTTTCTATTGATAGAGCCATGCAACAACCGCAATCTGCAGATGATACTGTTAGGACCCCGAAGTTGTATAGTGTTACTGTGAAATAAGCTTAAATGAAGATTCCTTAGAAGAGGGCTATATAAGGAACCTAAGTAGTCCTAATTAGATAGCCATTGCATTGTAACCGAGTTCTAGAAGCTGTGGAATGTAATTTTACTGATTCTCTCTAATACTGAGTCTCATTCTTACATACCGAATCTCTCTTTATCTTATCATTTCTCTCAATCTCAACATGATCTGACCTATCATTTGGTATCAGAGCTTCCAGGAAGTGATTCTACATCACTATATCGATCCAGAGATTGTAGATTACAGAATCTGAATACTCTCGATATTTTGAATCACATTCGGTATTATCGAATTTGATAATCTGACGTTCAGATTCTTGTGATAAGTTCAGCGAAGGTGCATTAGGTCTTTTAGAAAGAGTTTCGATCATCATTACAGCTTTTTAACTTCAATTATGGAGAATCAAGTTGATTTTTAGAGTTTGTGGCTAAAACTCTCGGTATTGCTTAATTCAAGCTTGATTCTGGATTTTTATGAAGATTTAAGGATTCAGTTGTGTTCGTGAGGTGTTAAATCATATTTCTGACGGTTCAATTTCTTCAATTCATCAAGTTTTGAAGATTTGATCAACACTCGGTATCGTAACTGTCATACCGAGTCTGCTTCATTACTTAAATTCATCTTAAGTGTTGCAGATTGTGGTGTGATCGTGATTCTATCACATTCGGTTTGATTATACGCAGCTAATTGGTGTGGTTTGAGAAAGGATTCTGTCATATTTCTAAGTTTTAAACTTAGACTCGGTATTGTCAACTGCTACAGTTGACATTCGGTATCCTATACTTTCGGTATCTTTGATATTTTGTGTGATACTAACTTGTTTCCTTGTGCAACAAGGTTACAGAATCTAATTCAAAAGGATTGAATTGAGTTTGAACTTCAAATTCATATAGAATCCGACTACCGAGTCAGATACAGAATCTGAGTTTCTGTATCACTTAATCCATTATTTTAAGTGGTTACAGGCCACAATTCTTATGATTACCGAATCTATACTGAATCTGGGTGTGTCACCTATATTTCTCATCAGTTTCTTATACAGAATCTGATATACAGAATCTTTACCGAATCTGCTACAGTACCGAATCTGATACAGAATCTGACATTCTGATCAGATTGTTGTGATTTTTCATCTTAGATTTGTGTAATACAGAATCTTTACCGAATCTACCTCATTTTCAAGATGTCTACTCAAGATACTTTGATAATTGGATCAGATTCCCGTCCTCCAATGTTGTTTGATGGCAAGTACACTCAGTGGCTTCACCGTATCACTCAGTACATAGACTATAAGGGTGAGAAAGCAAAGTAAATTTGGGCTTCTCTGAGAGATGGTCCAGTTGTTGATTATCATCCGGATACTGGTGTGCCAATTCCAGTCTATGAACTTTCTGGTGATAAGCGTGAGAGAGCTCAGGGTGACATAGCGGCAAAGAATATTGTTATGCAAGCTATCTCATATGAATTGTTTGAAAATGTTGATAGCAACACAACAGCAAAAGATATATGGGATGAGATCAAACGACAGCAAGAAGGTTATGACATGTCAGACGTTACTAAATTGAATAAGGCTCTGGGATTCTATGAATATTTCAAGCAGGAAACTGATGAACCACTCAAGGATACCTATCGTCGTTTCAATGGTGTTCTTAATGAATTGAAAAGGTGCAAGATCATAAAATTAAATGCTGAAGTCAACATGAAGTTTCTCAAAAAGCTCAATGCTGATTGGCTTCCTTATGGAACCATTGTTCGATCTACTAAAGAGATTGATAAGTTGACTATTCATGAGCTTGTTGGAGTTCTTATGCATTACCAACCTGAAGTGTCTAAACTTCAAGAAGGAAGGAAAGAGTCTTTTCCGGGCGATCCACTTGCCCTAATTGCCAAAAAGAAGAGCAAATCGTTGACGTCTTCTAAAAGCTTGTCCAAGAAAGTGCTTGTAGAAGAATCTACTGATTCAGAAGATTTAAATCTTTCTGATCTTGATGATTCTCACCTTGAATTAGTCAAGATGGCAGCCATGTTCACAAAAGCCTTGAACAAACACAAGTTTAAAGGCAAATCTAGCAATCAACGCAAAAACTCGTCATCTTCCTCGTACTACAAGAAAGCTGATCAATCTAAACAACAACGTGCTGATGATTCCAAGAAGGAAGATTCAATTTGTTTCAATTGTGGCAAATCTGGTCATTACTCTCGTGAGTGCAAGATGCCTAAGAAGAAGGACGCAGCTTACTACAAGAAGAAAATGTTGATGGCTAAGATTGTGGAAACTGGGGGAGAGCTAAAACCGGTTGATGATACTTGGTTTAACTGGACTGACGATTCAGATTCAGAGGTGGAACATGCAAATGTTTGCAAGGTGACAAAGCTCATCAAAGCTAAAGAAGCAATGGAGAATTCTGACTCAACATCCGATGATGATGAGGTACAATCAACTGAATTCTCACCTGATTTTATAAAAATGTAAAATGACTTGATGAAGAATCTGGTCTCAATGTCAAAAGAAATCAAAGGCTTAAAATCTGAAAACAAGGTTTTAAAAGATAAAATCAAAATGAATGAGACCAGACCTTCCTCATCCAAATTGCAAATGGATGTGCAACGATTGACTCTCCAACTCAACTCTACGGAAACTGAGTTGAAAGATCTGAAAAAGATAATTCATCCGATTAAAGTTGAAAGAACTGATTATCGTTTAAAATCGGAACGACTTGCAGAAAAAGTTCAATTTTTAGAAAAAGATCTTTCTGATTTGAAAAACCAACATGAACCCACACTTTCAAAACTAAACAAGAAAATCGTTCAATTGGAAAACCCCATATTTGAAAAGAACACTGAAATTTCTTTATTGTCAAAAGAATCTTTTCAAATGAAAGCACAACTTGCACGATATGAGGAAAAACTCTATCGAACAGAGAAATCCAAAGCTATCATGGATATGGAACTTTCAAAACAAACGATTTTCATGAATAGACCAAAAAAGATTCATGTTGAAAAGTGGGGGTTGGGTTATGAAGATCCGAAAATTTTGGAAGATGCTTCCAAAAAGATTCCAGGATTATATCATTCTGATTATTTTCAAGCCGGTTTACCATCGCATTTTGTACATGCTTCTGATGCTGATTTTGATGATATTATTGTGAATCGTAAATCTAGGAAATACCATCAAATTAGCTTAATGTTTGAAAAAATCAATGCTAAGATAGGTAAATCGAATCCTGATTTCTTGAAAAATCTTGTTGAAACTGAAAAGAACATGCAACGTGAAGATTATGTGCCTAAGCGTATACTGGTTTATATCCCAACACTCATGCTAGAGAAATACATTTTAATGCTTGAGAATGAAGTGTTTAACAAACCTAGTTCTAGCATTACTGCAATAGATGAGGTGTTTGATGAACTAATTTTTGATGTGAAACCAATTCTATCAACTGTACCTGCATGTCTAGATGATGTTTTCCGAGAAGACCTAGCACATGAACTAACTGTCTTCTTTGAGACAGATTCTCTAGGTCAAAATTCTTTAGATGAAAAAGTAGAACCTCAGAATGAACCGAACATTGAACCTTTGATAGATTTTGAAAGTCAGCTTGATCCTTTGCATGATTATTACTTGCATTTGCCTGCTGTACATGATTTGAATCGTATAGTAGCTCAACTTGAATAGGAGAATATTGACTTGCAACTTAAGTGCCAATCATTAGAACAAATGCTTGCTTTGTGTGATAAATTGCCTTCACTGCCTAAGAAAGAATGTACTTATGCTTTTAAGGAGGGTGAAGTGATAGTTTCTGCTGAAGAATTATGTCTTGAGATTAAAAACTTAAAACAAAAGATAATTCAACTGAAACAGGCTAACACATTAGGCAAACGTCTAATATTGCAACCAATGTGCTTGAATGTACTGGTGGGATTACTAAGAAGGGGAAGGGAACAACAACATTTAAGGATGTAAAACCCATTACTATTCTTAAAAATCCTCTACGTTCTCAATTTGGCAATCATGGTTCGAAAGTTGTTTCTACAACTCAGTATATTGTTAAAAAGGTTCATTCTCCAAATGGTTCTGTGTTAACTGAAAAGATTCCTATGATTCCTATGACAAAAACTTCAAAAGCGAGTCTTTTAAATAAATCAGTTAAGTCCACAACACACACAAGTTCTAAACCTGATTTAAGTGAGTATGATGCAAAAGAACGTACAATCAAATTGGAAATTCTGCAAAATTAGTCATCTCATGTGTCAACTAAAAACTTTGGATGTCTAACTAACAAAGGTGTTTTTCGTGTCACAGGTCATAATCCAAACTTGAATTACAAATCTGTATGGGTTCCTAAGTCCACGACTAAGAAAGTAGCAACCAAACTAAAGCAATCTGCTAGTCGGCCTAGGAAATCATCTCATGTTTTTCAATTTTCGTCTGTGAACAAAACATCTACTTGGAATAAATTGTGTGTTAAGACTTCTGATAACGATGTAAAGATTGATATTGCGTATGATGCTTCATGTAATGTGGTTTTAAATGAAGCTTTATTGTCTAAACTCCATGATGCTTTACATGATTATTTCATCATTGATCCAAAGTTTGTTCCTAATCCAAAGTTTATTGCTGGTACTAACCGAAAAGGACCCAAGAAACTTTGGGTACCTAAAATCTAGGAAATTCACATTTACAGGGTTTCGACATCTGTGTTTGGTATATCGATTCTGGTTGTTCTCGACACATGACGGGCGATAAATCCTTGCTTGTCAACTTCATTGACAAATTCCTAGGAACGGTTACATTCGGAAACGATGAGATTGCAGCAATAACGGGTTACGAAGATTTTGTGCAAAATGGCATAACAATCAAACGGGTTTCATATGTTGAGGGTTTGGGGTGCAATTTATTTAGTGTGAGCCAATTCTGCGATGGAGATCTCAAAGTTTTGTTTGAACGTCGACAATGCTCGGTGCAATCCACCGAAGGGAATGATCTTCTTGTTGGTAAACGTTGTGCTTCACTATATACTATTGACCTCAATGATGCACCATCACATGCAACCATGTGTTTGGCCACTCGTTCTACCAAAGAAAATTCATGGTTATGGCATCATCGGATGTCACACCTGAATTACAAGGGTATCAATCGACTAGTCTCTAAAGATTTAGTTGATGGTATTCCAACCTTTCAATATGATAAGCATCATGTGTGTCCATCATGTGCGATGGGTAAGCTGAAACGAACCAATCATCCGCTTAAGCAAAACCCCAGTACTTCATCGTCTTTGCAATTATTGCATATGGACTTATGTGGACCCATGCGTATTTCTAGCCTCGGTGGCAAGAAACATGTGCTTATCATTGTTGATGACTATACCCGGTTTACATGGATTTTTCTTTTGCGAACTAAGTCAGAAACCCCCGCCATTATCATTGAGTTCATTAAAAAGATTCAACGCTCTTTTAACAAACATGTTAAGAGCATCAAAACTGATAATGGGATGGAATTTAAGAATGACCCGCTTGATAGTTATTTGAAAGACCAAGGCATTGAACATCAGTTCTCTGCTGCTCGGACCCCCCAACAAAATGGAGTAGTCGAACGACGTAATCGTACGTTGTGCGAAGCAGCACGAACGATGCTTGCCTACTCCAAAATACCTCCAAAAATGTGGGGGGAGGCCATTTCAACTGCATGCTATACCCAAAATCGTTGTATTGTAAACAAACGTTTTGATTAAACTCCATATGAGTTATTATTTGGTAGACGCCCGAATGTCAAATATTTCCGTATTTTTGGTTGTATATGCTATGTGCTTAATGATTTTGACAACCTCGGAAAGTTTGATCCTCATGGCGATCAGGCCATATTTCTTGGTTATTCCTCGAACAAAGTTGCTTATCGTGTTTATCATAAGCGGAAAAAGATGATTAAAGAGAGCATTAACGTCAAGTTCGATGAATTTTCGGGAATGGCTTTTGAACAACTCAGTTCAAAACCCGATCCTAACCTGGCTACTACTTCTTCCGCGCAAAACTCAATTTTCTCGAAGAAGGGTGTTCCTACGGTTACATCAGAGGAAATGGATATCTTGTTTGATAGTCTTTATACTCCTCAACGGGATTCAAATGTTCAAGCCGTACCGGTTACACCATCACAGTCAACTACTGTGGAGACTCTTCAAAGTCTTTTTGATGAAGATTCAACACCAACTGATTCACCTGTTGCTTCTTCATCCTCCCTCCAACCTCCTGTTACTGATAATCTTGAACAAGATCAAGATTCATCATTTGATACAACTCCAGCTGTTTCTCCAGATACTCTATTGAATCCATTAGATAATGTTACATCAGATCAAGCAGATCAAGGCTCAACGTCAACAACGGTTGATGTTTCGATGGATACAATTGATGTTCAAACTCTTCCTCACACCCGATGGACTAAAAGTCATCTAATAGATCTTATTATTAGTGACGCATCTGCTCCAGTTTCAACTCGAAGGGCTACTCAAAATATGTGTCTATTTCACAGCCTTTCTTAGTAAGATTGAACCAACAACGGTTGCTCAAGCTTTACTAGATCCATAATGGGTAGTTGCAATGCAAGATGAGATCAATCAATTTGAACGATTGAAAGTATGGCGATTAGTTCCAAGACCAACGGGTCAACGACCAATAGGGGTTAAGTGGATTTTCAAGACAAGAAGGATTCTGATGGAATTGTGGTTCGAAATAAGGCACGTCTTGTGGCAAAAGGATATCGACAACAAGAGGGCATTGATTATGACGAAACGTTTGCTCCGGTTGCTAGGATTGAGGCAATTCGTCTTTTCCTTGCATTTGCTTCTTATATGAAGTTCACGGTGTTTCAAATGGATGTCAAAACTGCTTTTTTGAATGGTTATCTTCAAGAGGAAGTCTATGTTGATCAACTAGAAGGCTTTGTCGATCCCATTCATCCAAACCATGTTTACTACTTGGAGAAAGCTTTATACGGTCTGAAGCAAGCACCGCGTGCATGGTACGAGACCTTAACAAAGTATTTGCTGGACAATGACTTCTCTCGAGGAACGATTGATACAGTGCTATTCATCCGTAAAAACCACGGTCACATTCTCTTGGTTCAAATTTACGTTGATGATATTATTTTTGGTTCCACGTCCCCGGCCTTATGCAAAGAATTTGGTGACCTTATGGCCAGCAAATTCGAAATGAGCATGCTTGACCAGTTAACTTTCTTCTTGGGGTTACAAGTAAAACAATTACCAAATGGGATTTTTATCAGTCAAACAAAGTATATCAATGATATGCTAAAACGTTTTAAAATGACTGCTTTAAAACCAATGACAACCCCAATGAGGACTTTACTGGATGCTGATACTAATGGGGAACCCTTTGATATTACGCTTTATCGAAGCATGGTTGGTTCTTTAATGTATCTGACTGCAAGTCGACCAGACATTACACTTGCCGTAACTGTCTGTGCCCGCTTTCAGTCCAACCCTAAGAAATCTTACTCCAAAGCGGTTGTTAGGATTTTTCAATACCTTAAAGATACACCTAACCTTGGGATCTGGTATCCTCATGGATCCGATTTCAATCTCACTGCTTATACTGATGCGGATCATGGTGGTTGCCATGTTGATAGAAAGAGCACATCTGGATCAATTCAGATGTTGGGGAATAGGCTAGTTGGTTGGTCATCCAAAAAGCAGAACTGTGTGTCTTTATCAACAGCTGAGTCTAAGTACATTGCTGCAGCTCACTGTTGTTCACAAGTTTTGTGGATGCAAACTCAACTCTTGGACTATGGCTTTAAGATTTCTAAGACCCCGATCTATTGTGATTCACAAAGTGCTATTGCAATAACAAGCAACCCGGTTCAGCATTCTAAAACTAAACACATAGATATTCATTATCATTTCATTAAGGACCATGTAGAGAAAGTGGATATAGAGTTATACTTTGTGCCTACTAAAGTGCAATTAGCTGACATGTTCACTAAACCTTTAGATGAACTTAGGCTAAAATTCTTGATCAAAGAGATTGGCATGGTAGAGTATAGTTCTTGATATTCCTTAGATCTGTTGGGACTTATTTTTAGGATCTTGTGTTTAGGGGGAGTAGATACTTTCTAGGGGGAGCAACTAAGTTTCAGTGCTTTAGATAATTTTTCTTTAAGGGACTGCCTTTAGATTAATGATAACTTCCTAGATATATTTGTTCAAAATGCTGATTTACTTTCTTGTATATCACATTTTGAGGGGGAGAAAAAGGGAGAAAATGAGAAAATTATTCAAAAATATTGTTTTTCAAAAGTGAATTCAAAATTTCATTGTTTTTATCTGAAATAATTCACTATGGCTTGTATACATCTCAGTATGCAACCCGTGTCAACAATTGGTATCACTGAAGATTTGTACTTTGTATAAAATTCAAAGTTCTTTTAAGTACAAATCTTATTTTGAAAAATTCATAAAAATTGGAAAAGATAAAATCCAAAAAATATTTAAATTTTACTGAATAAATGCTATTTTTAGCATTTTACCGAGTCTGACAACCAACAGTACAGATTCGGTAAGTTCAAAGTTTTCAAAAATTGTCTCAGAATTGTTTTTCATGAAAAGATTGAAATGGATTTCAAGAGAAAAAAATCAATTTGTCAAGATTTGGAGTTAAATTGTTAAAGTTTTGAAAAATTAGACTGTATTCGTTATATTAGGCCCATTCTGTAAAGCCCATTCGGTATTTTACCTTCGGTATCTATAAAAGGAGAGTCAAAGTCAAACATTACTCTCTTACTGTTATTAATTACCTACCGAGTCTGTTGATTATACCGAATCTGCCTAATTCTACCGAGTCCGTCATTCTGTTTCTTCAAATTCTTGATAATTGTTCATTTTAATCAATGTTTAAGATATATAATTGTAGATCTGAGATAATTAATTTTTTATCAACCAGAAAAGATCAAAAATAACTGGATTATGACCTTTAATTTTTGAAATCTTGTTGATTATACCGAGTCTGAGTCGATTTCAATTAATCTTTGATTAAACTCAATTGATTTGGAAAATCAACATGAAATCTTGTCTAATCTGAGTTAAATTGACTGATCTATCATTTGACCGAGCCTGATTACATGTTTAATTGCTTATTTGATGAATTCTGTATCTACCGAATGTGTTCTTATCTTGATACCGAGTTTGTTCATACAATTAACATGTTAATATACTTGTAATTGAATGGTTAATTGATCATGGTTGTGAAATTACATGATATGTGATAGAATATGCATGTTTGAGTGACTTTCTGTTAATTGTTGAAGATACCGAATCTGGTTTTCTTTCTTGATACCGAGTCTGAAATTTGGTACCTTGAAATTTTCTGATTTTTATCTTCAAACACTTAACATGTTTATTCTATATCTTTCTGATATGAAAACTCAAGCTTATTTGGTTACAGAATCTAAAGTTTTCATAAATACCAAATCTGCTTGAATTGTGCTGAAAATTGACTAAGTGTTGTTCTGATTCCTTGTGTTATATAATTGACTTTGCATGATGATTTTGTACTAAGATGAATATAATATGAATGTCATGGTTGTCAATTATTTGTTCATATTTGGAATAAATGATTTTTATATCTTAGAAAAGTCATAAAAATTATAAAATTTGAAAAATATAAAAAGGATTTCAAAGGAAATAAGAATAGAGAAATGTGCTTTATGATAACATTTTGTGGTCTTCTATTTCTTATGTATACAGCTAAATGGCGAATAATCACTTTACCAATTCTGAAACAAATACTCCCTGCAATTATTGGACTGCAATTCTAGAGAGGCATACTTTATGGCCTGCTCTGAGCTCCACAGTTAGTGTGCCAGAAACATACTTGGATATTCTTAACAGATCAATCAGATTTGTGGAGGCCACACAACCAAATGCTACTAATCCACAGGGTGAACCAGCCAGATTTGAATTTAGGCTGAGGGGAGTACAAGGATTCAGGAGTATCACAAAAGCAGACTTCAGGAGGATATTCAGACTTCCTCTTGTACAGAATGCTCCTGCTTTTCCTGCCACACAGCAGATGATGTCTTCAATCTTTTCTCTTGGATATGTTGGAGCAACTAATGTTCCACCTGCTAAGTTTCAAAAGAAGTATCTGCACTCCAGGTGGTATGTGATATTCTCAATCATCAACAGATGCTTGTTGATGACAAAAAGTGGATCTGATAGCTTAACTGTGCCGATGCTCAAACTTTTCTACTCATTCACAAGAGTAGAGAATCCTGATTATGCAGAACTTATATGGGATTTGGTTCAAGCACAGGTTGAAAAGCCAAGGGGTTCATACATCCCTTGCGAAAGGTTTTTCTGTATCTTTATCCATGATGCTATAAATGCTTGCAGAAATGCAAATATATTTGTACCAGGTACACATGGATTACAGATGAAAAGGTTTGGAGAGCTGAAGACGAACACCCCTATAGTGTCTGATAATCAATTCACTGCGCCAATTACAAATTGGCTAGTGAGGCTAGCTGAACCCCAATACGTTCGTATGCGTTCTTATTTTCAGGTTGTAGGAATACCTCTTTCGAACCCGGTACAACAAGAACAAGTTGAACCTGTCGTGGTTCCAGCCCCAGAGGTTGTAGAGGAACCTGTAGTTCAACCACCCGGGCTAGCTAATCCTCCACTTAGGGTGAACCTCAAACGATCTAGGGTAGCACACCAAGCTCAACCCGTGAGGATCAGGGAACCTAGTTCAACTAGGATTGAACCAACCCTTTCCACAACACCCGAAGTAAGCAGTGACACTTCAGCAACAGCATCTGAATCATCTCCTGAACATTCTCCTAAAGAGAACTCGATACATGCCTGATGAGATGATTCAGACTCAGCCAACCCAACGAGTAACTAGATCTAGGACTTCGACACCCATCGTCTGCCAAACAGTTACTCCAACCATTGGTGATACGGACCAAGACCTAGAGCCAATTAGGTCACCTTCACCCATCTCCGTATCACATCCAAGAATAACAGTAAGCCCTACACTAAATGAAGCGCAAGCTTCGGTAGGCAAGAGATCTAAACGAACAGATGGTAAAAAGACCACTAAGCCCATCCAATCTAAACAGGACTTAAGAATAAATCCTACAAAACAAGATGCTTCGGCATCTAAGGAAGTAAAGTCTTCCTCTGCAGTAAAGTCTGCGTTGACTCAATCGATTGAGGACACTCAATCATTGAAGTCCAGAACGGCCGAAGGGGAGCCGAAAAATCTTGAAAAGGCACCCTGCGTGTCGGCTGGAAATCCTCCTGTGCCTCAACGTACAACAGGGTCTAGAGGTCCGGCTTATCTTGATGAGGAAGATCTGCCGCGTCCCATGGAAATGAGTCAACATGACAATCCTTCGGGATATTTATCAGACTTCCAGCAGACTGTTCCCTTGGTTCATGAAAGTGATCCATTGGTTCAAACCACTTCTCTTCCGGATTCTGAATCTCAGGGTCTGGAGGAAGAGTCTTTAACTGAAAGAGATGTGCCGCCTCATGGTATATCAATGATTTCAGGAGTCGGGGATAGCAATATCTCTGCGAGAAATAAACACACGGGTAGTTCTACTACTCTGTCAGAGTCCCATGAGACCAAAGTCATGGAGGCGGATGTTTCGAAAGAAACATCGCCGGTGACAACTCCGGTTGTTACCCAACCTCCATCAGAAGGGGATATCACGAATCTGACTAGTAGTATGTATAGCCCTACATATAATAATAATACCGCACAATCATCCTTACCTGCCCTCACGGCAACTCAAACACTTCCACCGACATCGCCTTCAACAGTTGTTGCTGATGCTGCTTTTATTCATGGTTACACTGGTGTTTCACCAACTGGGTCACTTTCTCGAAGTTCAAATAGATATGGATTACAGTATCTCTCTGACAATGAGGTGGAGGAGCTCTATCTTGCTGAGTTTGCTAAACGAACTGATCTTGATGAAGTTCGCGAAACTATGATGATTTATCTTGAGCAAGCAAGGATAGTGAATCCTTTATCTCCATGCAAGTCACCTGGACAAATTTACATGCCTGATCATGATGATTTCGATTCCGACAATATTCATGAGGGGGAGAATAGACAAGGTGGTTATCGGTCCAGTGTTTTTCAAAGATCAACGTATGAAGCTGGTACATCTAGTCAAAAGAAGGATAAAGATGTTGTTGATATATCTGATTCCAGTGATGAAATTGAAGAAATTCAGTGTGAAAGTTTTGTAGATGAATCGGAAAGTCAGAGAGAGTGCGACTCAGGGATGTTAATGATTATGGATTCAGCTGATCAATCGGAGAAAAAGTTAACTCAAGAGGACAATCAAAACTTTGACAACATTGAAGATATTTTGAAGGGGTCATCGAGTGTCGCCAATGAATTCAATGATCATCAATTTGTTAATTTGACATCTCCAACTGACGAATTTGGAATACACTTCGAAAAGGAGATTTTCTCTAATGGCAAAGAAGATACCACGACTCCTCCCGATTTGAATGTTCCTTTTCAAATTGCAGAGATTGTTCTTGAACGTGATGCTAATTACCAACTGAGTGAGGATGAAGAGAAAGATATTCTTCGTTCACCATTCATTGAACAACAAGAATATAGAATTTATGGTGATTCTGATCTCGTCCTTTCTGCATCAATGAGTGTTCTGGGTACATGAAAATATCATAAGAAACCAGAATATCTCAAAACTTATCTGAGTGTTCGTGACAAATTCAAATTGAAGAATGAAGAGAAACTTCAAATTCAGCGAAGTTCAGAGATTAAAAGCATAAATAAGGTTTTGATGATTAATAAGGATGGAGTGAAGATCCCATTGTTTCAAGTTACAAGAATGGATGATGAGGATTACCAATTCTCAGAAGCGGATTTTGATAAACTGAAGATGGATGACATTATTTTCATTTACAACTATCTGATTAACTTTGAATGAATCTGCAACAATTTATCATGCTACTGCAATGAAGGCAGTCTACAGATTTATTCTTGATTCGATGAGATGAATGTCAGTTCATGATTTTCAGTTGGGGTTGGAATCTGGACACAAAAAGCTCGGAATCAAACCACCAAATCAAGTGATTGAAGAGCTAAGATACATGTCCTTACTTGAAGTGAGTGACTGTCCATATGGGTTTGCATTTGTCAATTCTCACTATACAAAGATCTTCATTAGAGTCTCAGATTTCAGAAGATACTCAGACGGAACGTTGATGTATGCTTTTAAGTACATGAGATGGAGATTGATCAATAACTGCTATTCAACTGAAGATATTGAGATTGTCAAATACATTCTCACAAGATTAAAAAGTCATCTCAAAACAAGAGTGAACATACGAAGATATGAGAATCTCAAGGGTTTCAAATCTAAAGTTCACTTCAGAGGAACAAAGTTCCTTTAGATGTTTTAAATAGGATTATGTTGTAAAGTTCACATTTAACACTAAGGGGGAGATTGTTAGGACCCCGAAGTTGTATAGTGTTAATGTGAAATAAGCTTAAATGAAGGTTCCTTAGAAGAGGGCTATATAAGGAACCTAAGTAGTCCTAATTAGATAGCCATTGCATTGTAACCGAGTTCTAGAAGCTGTGGAATGTAATTTTACCGATTCTCTCTAATATCGAGTCTCATTCTTACATACCGAATCTCTCTTTATCTTATCATTTCTCTCAATCTCAACATGATCTGACCTATCAGATACATGTTATTATATTCAAACTATAGATTTACATGCAGAATTGTTAGAAGAATTTCCAGAATTACAAGGAACAGGAGAATGTTCTTTAGGAGAAGGAACTGAACCAATTGATGAAACTGAAATGTTAGCTACACTTATGGCTAATGGATATGAACCAACAACAGAAGAAACTCAAATGCTAAAAAAGAAAGACAGATATCGATACAAATCATGGATAGAAGAACCGCCGACATTAGAGTTAAATCCACTTCCAAACCATTTGGGATATGCTTATTTACATGGTGAATCTGAATTACCTGTAATAATATCGTCTTCTCTTACCAAAAATGAAAAATCACAACTCATTTCTGTGCTAAAAGCTCATAAACCAGCTATTGCATGGAAGATTCATGATATTAAAGGAATAAGTCCTTCGTATTGCACACATAAAATCCTTATGGAAGAAGGTCATAAAACGTATGTGCAACACCAACGAAGACTAAATCCTAATATGCAAGATGTTGTTAAAAAAGAAATCATTAAACTGCTAGATGCAGGTTTAATTTATCCAATCTCTGATAGTCCATGGGTAAGCCCAGTTCAATGCGTACCTAAGAAGGGTGGCATGACTGTCATTACAAATGAGAAAAATGAGCTTATTCCTAATAGGACTGTAACAGGATGGCGTGTTTGTATTGATTATAGAAAATTAAATAACACCACCAGAAAAGATCACTTTCCCTTACCTTTCATTGATCAAATGTTGGAAAGATTAGCCGAAAATAGTTACTATTGTTTTCTTGATGGTATTTCCGGATACTTTCAAATTCCAATAGCACCCGAGGACCAAGAGAAAACCACGTTCACGTGCCCTTATGGTACTTTTGCTTACAAACGCATGCCATTTGGACTTTGCAACGCCCCTGCAACCTTTCAAAGGTGCATGATGGCGATTTTTCACGACATGATAGAAGAATGTATGGAAGTTTTCATGGATGACTTTTCAGCCTTCGGTGATACTTTTGAATCGTGTCTAGATAATCTTGAACGAATGCTTATTAGATGCGAACAATCAAATCTAGTACTTAATTGGGAGAAATGCCATTTCATGGTTAAAGAAGGCATCGTTCTTGGTCATAAAATTTCAAAGGAAGGAATTGAAGTGGATAGAGCTAAAGTAGATGTAATTGCTAAACTTCCACATCCCACCAATGTTAGAGGAGTTAGGAGTTTTCTAGGGCATGCCGGTTTTTACCGACATTTCATAAAAGATTTTTCTAAAATTGCTACTCCTATGAATAAACTCCTAGAAAAGGATGCTCCATTCATGTTTTCAGATGAATGCATCAAATCTTTTAATATTCTTAAAGAAAAACTCACTAATGCGCCGATCATGATAACTCCAAATTAGAATCTCCCGTTTGAACTCATGTGCGATGCAAGTGATTTTGCAATGGGTGCCGTTTTAGGACAAAGGATTGAAAAACGGTTTCAACCTATTTATTATGCTAGTAAGACGTTACAAGGAGCATAAACAAATTACACAACTACTGAAAAAGAACTCCTTACTATTGTCTTTTCTTTTGACAAATTTCGTTCATATCTCGTTCTAGCTAAAACGGTGGTCTATACCGACCATTCTGCTCTTAGATATCTATTTTCGAAACAAGATGCTAAACCACGATTAATCCGTTAGATCTTACTCTTACAAGAGTTCGATATTGAAATCCGAGACAAAAATGGAGCAGAAAATCTCGCCGCTGATCATCTTTCTCGTCTTGAAAATCCTGAATTAGAAGTTCTAAATGAATCGGCCATACAAGACAACTTTCCTGATGAATATCTATTGAAGATAGATTATAATGAAATTCTATGGTTTGCAGACTATGCAAACTACTTAGTATGTAGATTCCTTGAAAAAGGGTTGTCGTACCAAAAACGAAAGAAATTCTTTAGTGATATAAAACACTATTTCTGGGAAGATCCACATTTGTTTAAAAGTTGTCCCGATGAAATAATACGCCGATGTGCATTCGGAGATGAAGCTAGTCAAATCTTAAACCATTGTCACACAGGACTAACAGGAGGGCATTATGGGCCTCAGCTCACAGCAAGAAAAGTTTACGATGCTGGATTCTATTGGCCTACAATTTTCAAAGACGCACACCTTCTTTGCAAATCCTGTGATGCTTGTCAAAGGGCCGGAAAAATAGGTCAACGAGATGAAATGCCACAAAATGTCATTCAAGTATGTGAAGTATTTGACATTTGGGGTATTGACTTTATGGGTCCATTTCTAAAATCTCATAATAATCTCTACATTCTCGTTGCCATTGATTATGTATCTAAATGGGTGGAAGCACAAGCTCTCCCAACTAATGATGTACGAGTTGTAGTCAACTTTTTAAAACGTCTTTTTGCAAGGTTCGGAACACCGAAAGCTTTAATAAGTGATCGGGGTACTCATTTTTGTAACAATCAACTTGAGAAAGTTCTCAAAAGATATGGAGTAACTCATAAAATCTCCACTGCTTATCATCCACAAACAAAGACAAGTTGAAAATACCAACCGAGCTTTAAAACGTATTCTAGAGAAAACCGTAGGATCAAATCTGAAGGAATGGTCCATGAAATTGGAGGATGCACTCTGGGCTTTTAGAACAGCCTACAAAACTCCAATTGGAACCACACCTTTTAAACTCATTTACGGAAAAGCATGTCATCTTCCAGTAGAAATTGAACACAAAGCATTTTGGGCTTTGAAGACATGTAATCTTGATTTACATGAAGCTGGACGTCTACGGTTAAGCCAACTAAACAAATTAGAAGAATTGAGACATGAAGCATACGAAAATTCGTTAATCTATAAGGAAAGAACGAAGAAATGGCATTATAAAAGAATCAGAAGTTCAAAAGAATTTAAAGAAGGAGATAGAGTTCTTCTTTTCAATTCACGATTCAAGCTATTTCCTGGAAAATTGAAATCAAGATGGTCTAGACCGTTCATAGTTAAAAGAGTTTTCCCTTACGGAACAGTAGAATTAATAAATTCAAATGGGATTGAATTTAAAGTTAATGGTCATAGAGTTAAACATTACATAGATAGTCTGATGGAAGTTGACAACGAAATTAATCACAATTTCAACACCACAGCTAACTAAGTGTGGGGAGAATCAAGTCTTTAAAGGATAATATGTATTTTTGTTAGAGTTAGATATTCTGTTTTCGTGTAGTTTTCGAGAATGGAATTCGAATGGTCTTTCCCTAGCAGACCCTAAAGAACTAGTCTTCTCCCCCCATTCTGAATTTTTATTTTTTTTAGATTTTACGAGATGAACACTTCTTGTGAACTAAACCATGGTCTAATGCTACACGCTTTAATCACTAAACGGAATAATGACACCCTTCCAAGTGAATTGGTATCATTAATCAGAGGTAAATTGGATGGAGTAAGAAAAGAATCCAGGAACAAAAATAATAAGTTACATTTTGGTAAACGAAAATCAAAATCCGCAGTGAAAAGAAGAGCATGACACATTGAAAGATGTCACAAATGCGGAAAATGGTCACACGAAGGTAAATGTTCCAATAATCAAACATATTCAAACACCGAATTTGTTACTTTATGCAGAGAAGGACCGTTCATATGTTTCGAAGAAAAAACGTTGAATGCTCGAGATTACGCCTATGTAGCTATGGAAAACAATTAGTCCGACTATCTTATGAGTGGGCTAAAACAGGTCACTGAGAATTCTATCTCACAAGTAAGTATGTACAGTTTTTATTTTTATTTTTTTTTATTTTTAACCTTTTGATATTAAACGCAAATCGTTCGCTATAAAGTATTAAATTGGTATTCAATAAAATTAGGTTTTGCGACCGAAATTGTTGATATCATACAAAAATTTATTACATCACTGCGAAATTTACCGTTTATTCTTAAGGTATAAATATCTTTAATCGATCAAACCAAAATATTTCAAAAATTCATCATGAGTTAAACTAGGTTATGGAACCGAAATTACTTTACCGAAAAGAGGGGCGTATATTTTTAATAATATTTGATTGTTTAAAGTGGGATAAAAGACCAAAAAGATTTTAAATTTTATTTTTACTTTGTTTTTAAAATTAATATTAAATTATTAATGTAACTTTTTAAAATCAATATATTTAAGTTTGTAAATATTTGAAAAATTAATATTTTTAATATAAGTTTGTATGTATAAAAACAAAAATATAATAAAAGTTTGGTGTGAATTTTCAATTTTCATAATATGAATTTTTAATTTTATGCATTTTAAATTTAAGTTTGATGTGAATTTAAAAACAAAATTTACTTTATTTCGCTAAGTTAAAAATTTGATTTTTAAAATTCGTCGTGAGTTGAAAACTAGGTCGTTGAACCGAAATTGCTCTACCCAAGGGAGGGACGAGAACTTTTATTATCATTATTTTTAAGCTTATTGAATTAAAGTATGCCAAAAACATTTAAAAAACCTAAAAATATTTACTTTTAAAACCGCGCTTAAAAATGACAAATTTTAAAATTTTGTCGAGGGACGGACTAGGAAAACGATCCGAAACGCCCTCATCCTAAAAAGAAACAAAATTTTAATTTTTAATTAAATATATGTTTTATTAAGTAAGGGTTTTATAAAAAAAATTAATAATAATAATAATACAGGCCCCATGCGATCGCATGGGGTTCCTTCACAAACCTCATGCGGTCACATGAGGCTGGAATTCTGGACAGAAAGAAAAGGCCAGCGAGTTCTGCTCTCTGCCTCACTTCAAACACCAAAACACATACGAACACATACACACATACCACTCTAAAATCACCATTTTCTCACCAAATTCAACCAAATTTCTTGCTACAATCCACTCTAAACATGAATTTGATAAGGAGTTTATCAAAAAGGGTAACAATTTCACTCCTAAACCTCTTTAAATTTGATTTTTAGTGTTCTTGAGCTATAATTTACCTAATTTGATTTTGTTAATTTCTAGTGTAATTAGTGTTAAATTGTTAGTATTTTATGCATGTATAACCTAGATTGATGCTATTTAACATGATTTGAAGCCAAAAACTTCAAAAATTTTAGGAATCTAGGGTTTGTGTTCTTGAGCACTTTGGGACTTTTTGATATAAACAGGTTATGGCCAATTTTTGTCATGAATTATTGCTAAATTAAGTAGTGTAACATGTTTAGGTTGCTAAATGATCCAAACTTTGATCCTAAACATGATTTTTGAAGATTAAAGTGGACTTTTTAAGTCTAAAATTCATGAACTTGATTAATTTGATATAATTGCCATTTGAAACTTGTTTAATTGCTAGTAATGGTTGTTTTAACATGATATTTGAATTGAATGCTTATGAACTTTGTAAACATTTTCATATATGCTTATTTGAAAAAGTGTAGAATTGTTAAAATTGTGAAAATGTGTATAAGTTTAATTTTGATTAAACATGTCATTGTGATTGTTTTAATTTGTAATTTTGCTAACACTAATGCATATTTGGATTCACAAATTTTGTGTTTAATGTGTTTTGCAGAGATTTACTAATACTAAAACTGGAGGTTCATCATCATCATCTAGACAACCACAACCGGAACCTGAGCCAGAAATGCAATATGAACCTGAACAAGAACCACAACAGGAACCACAACAACAGCCTAATCAACACGTACCTTATTATGATCCGCTACAATTTGTGGATGCCTTCACAGTATTTCCGATGAATCCACCAGTAGAATACCCAACAATTCCTGAACACACGTTGCATCCTAATCTGAGATTCGATAGAAGCTGGAGGGATTACCCGGCATATCAAAGTAACAAATTTAAACTGCTGCCGAAAAATGTAGAAGTGCCAAGGGTAATCGATTGGGATCCTTTGGAAAGGGTCCAACTAGCTAACTCAGTTAGGGAGCATCTGATCCAAAGGTATGGCAGTTCTTCTTTTACCAATTGGGAACGTCTATTCACCATTCGTAGACCTGTATATAAGGAATGGTGTATTGAGCTTATGAGTACTATAGCGTTAAATGTAGATGTAGATAGATTAGATGATAGAAGTTTTCTTAGATTTATACTTGGCCGTAGGATGTACAGAATGTCCATGCTGGACATGGCCAGGGTTTTACAGATATATACTCCTAGTGAATTACTACTACCCGATTGTATGAATTTGATTTATCGTGGTGAATGGGTAGATAGGAATTTTGACGCGAACGCCGTCTGGAGGCGTATGTCAAACTATAATGTTTTTCCGCTGGGAGGAAAACACTCCTACTTACATATTAACAAAGCCGAACTTCGTATAATTCATAGATTTCTGGCTAACTCGATTACACAGAGAGGTCACAATAAAGAGAAAATGACCTTACATGATTTATTTTACCTAAAGTGTATTCGAGACCCAAGAAGCTTTGTTAATATCCCTTACTGTGTTGGTTTTTATTTATCAAAAATGGTGGAAGGAATACAGGAAGGGAGGATTATAGGAGGAGGTATTTTTGTTACTCTCATTGGAGAGTATTTGGGTGTAGATAGGGACCAAGGGGGTCCACTTTTGGAATGTAGGGAACAGGTTAAGACTTTAGGATTGAAGGTCTATCAGGGTGCTAAGGTATTAAAGAGCAGACGCAACCAGCCAGTACCCTATGAAGGTAGTCATCCTCAGGTAGAGAGAGTTTCAGATGAGGAAATGGAGGAAGCGGATGACATTAGGGATGTCATTAGGGAGGCTGTGATTGACGTCTACCAGCGTGTAGATGAGGTAGATATGACAAACGGGGAGAGATTTAGTCGGATGGAGCAGTGGAAAGCCCGGAATGATTACGAGCATTCCATGCAACGACAGCATGATAGATGGGACTATCATCAGCGTCAGATTATGAGCCGGCTGTCACCTCAGGATCACTACGTACCGACCCGACCCGCTTACTATCCTTCACACCAGCCCAAGATGAGACCACCATATACTCTTTACGACCCTAACCATGCCTACCAGTACACCTATCACCAACCATGGAACCCGGACGACGACATGAACTGGAACCCCTATCCAGATTGATATAGTTCCAGCTGGTGATTTCTATGATTTTTATCTTTTTATTATTTCTATTTATTTATGATTAAACACATTATATTTTGATACTTTTATGTATTATTTAATATTTTTATTATTTTGTACTAATATTTCATATTTGATTTGAAAGTGGGATTTTAAGTCCCATTTCAAATTATCATGCATGTTTATATTTGTATTGTATGTATGTATATTGTCATTTGTACACAACAGGGTAAAATAGCGCATTTTCAAAGACTGGCATTAAGTTCAGCAAAAGCTACTAATTTTGACGACAAAACGAAAAACAAATGTGATGTAACAACAAGACGGAATGAACAAATGATGTGCACCATTTATCATTCAACAAACAAACGCCAATATGTTTGAAAACTTTGGTAAAATTTAATCAATTTTCTACGCTAATCACCCTCAATAATTTAAATTGTTACTGATTTCTTGCAAATGAGGACATTGCAAGATCTTAAGTGTGGGAAGGGGTTAAATTCTTTCGGATTTTTTAAAATTTGTAACTTATACACTTGGTTACCATTAAAAATACTAGTAACGCAGTAGTTGTATTAGAATCTAGTGCTCTCTGATAATAAAGAACAGCCCTAGTCTTATATACTGACTACCAATTCTAGTAAAATTTTTCAAAATTTTCAATCAAATGAATTCAAAATCATGTTTATACATATTTATGAACGATAAAACTAGATGTTAACACTGAAATTATTATTACCTCGGAAAGGACATAAATTGATAAACAAACCAAAATGTTAGAATTCATTTAAATAGGAATAGAGGACAATAAAAAGGCAAATAAAGGAAAATAAAAGCCAAGTGTGAGAAAAATTTACCAAGTTATTTTGAACATATATCACATATTTTTGTACAAATAACTGAGGATACTTTTATTTTGGACAAAATTAACCGTTTTACCAAATTTCTTGTAATATATTTGAAAGAAAGATGGATCTACACGATGAATCAATTCCATCATTAAAAGGAAGTAAAGTCTTCCTAAAAAGACACGCGCTTCTTGATTTAGGTCATGAAGTTGTCGTCCAGACCAGCTGTAGGTTGACAAAAAATCTAGAAAAGTCATCTCTAAAATCAGCAGGAAATCCACGGACCTCGGCATCAAACAGGGTCGCCAAGTGGTCAGACTTATCCTAACCATGAGAGGATCTGTCTCGTAAAATATGGAGGACGCCGTGCAAATTAGCTTGATAAGACTAATGAATCAGACCCCCAGAAAGGATAATCTCCTTAAAAGATCAAAAATCAGCTTTTAAGCCTGATATTACTCAATCCTAGAGATTGACCTTAAAGATTGAGAATTACAAACTCGTGGAATTCGATGATATCTAAACTCGAGCTTGAACGAGAAAATATTTTGATCAAAATTACAAACCTATTTATTTTCTGAAAAACCCATTTTTAATGCGTTCATTACCATTGAATGTAAAATCCTAGGAATTCACCTGGAATTCATTAGGTCACCTGAACCAAATCGGGTGTCAACCGTAAGAACGGTGGTTGCATAGTATGGTCGAAGACAGGACCTTGTGCCAAACCGAAAAATTATAAGGGTGAGCTTTACTATTGCTCCTACCAAGGATAGTAATTGCATCCGACACGTTATAGACCATAATTAAAAGCATGTCAGGGGACATTACCTTAACAGTTGCTTGTTTAATGCTTTCCTTTACAACCGGATGGTAGTTTACTGAAAGGTAATATACAGAGCAAGTATACTGGATGTGTTGCTTTCCCAATATAAGGTTAGCAAGTGGGTGACACAAAACTGCAAGTTTTGAGCTAAAATTTTCAAATCTGAAAACCACCAAACCCACAAAAACAGTTTGCAACACCGGTGAAGGGTTATTCCGGAAAACTTATCTAGGGTAAAAGCTAGATTTAATTTTCAAAAGATCAAATGTTTTCATAAAGAACCAATTTCCTTAAGGGATCTAAATTTTATAGTCATGTGGGACTGTAAACCACATCGTTACTACCATTGTTTATACCGTCGTATAGAAATCACTGATGTACAAAGTGTGAAGAATAAAGAAGTGATTCTAGTATTTTTATTTCAAGACTATATTGCTTGAGGACAAGCAACGCTCAAGTGTGGGAATATTTGATAATGCTAAAAACAAACATATATTTAATAGCATTATCCCTCAAGAAAGACAAGCTTTTAGTTGCAACTGTTCTATTTACAAGTGATATTCGTTTAAATAATAAAAGGTGAAGACAAAAGACAGATTCGACGAATTGAAGACGCAAACGACCAAAAAGCTCAAAAGTACAAAATACAATCAAAGTGGTTCCAATTATTGATAAGAAACGTCTCAAAATTACAAGAGTACAAGACGTGAAACGCAAAGTACAAGATATTAAATTTTACGCAAGGACGTTCGAAAATCCGAAACCGGGACCAAAGATAACTCTCAACGCTCGACGCAACGGACCTAAAATTACAAGTCAACTATGCACATGAATATAATATAATATATAATTAATTCTTAAAATTCATATATATATTATATTATATATTATAAACGTCGGCAAGCTAGGAAACAAGCTCTTGTGAGCAGGAAAAAGGGGCCATGTGATCGCACGGCCTGGAAGAACAAATTCCATGCGATCGCATGGCAGTAGGTGGCTGGCCACATCCTATAAATTTCGCAGTTTGGTGATCAGTTTTATATATCTTTTTCCTCTTCTCAATCTAACGTATATATATATATATATATATATATATATATATATATATATATATATATATATATATATATATATATATATATATATATATATATATATATATATATATTTATATTCTAATTTTAATTTTAATTTCTAATAATAAAGGTATGTTAGCGAATGTTGTAAAGGTATAAGTCGAAATTCTGTCCGTGTAACGCTACGCTATTATTAATCATTGTAAGTTATGTTCAACCTTTTTAATTTAATGTCTCGTAGCTAAGTTATTATTATACTTATTTAAGCCGAAGTAATCATGATGTTGGGCTAAAATATTAAGACGGGGTAATTGGGCTTTGTACCATAATTGGGGTTTAGACAAAAGAACGACACTTGTGGAAATTAGACTATGGGCTATTAATGGGCTTTATATTTGTTTAATTAAATGATAGTTTGTTAATTTAATATAAAGATTTACAATTGGACGTACCTATAAATAACTATATACACTCGATTGGACACGATGGGCGGGATATTTATATGTACGAATAATCGTTCATTTAACCGGACACGGGAATGGATTAATAGTTAATAGACTTATTAAAACAGGGGTGAATTATGTACAAGGACACTTGGCATAATTGATAACAAAGTATTAAAACCTTGGGTTACACGCAGTCGATATCCTGGTGTAATTATTAAACAAAGTATTAAGACCTTGTTACAGTTTAAGTCCCCAATTAGTTGGAATATTTGACTTCGGATATAAGGATAATTTGACGAGGACACACGCACTTTATATTTATGACTGATGGACTGTTATGGAAAAAAACCAGACGGATATATTAAATAATCCAGGACAAAGGACAATTAACCCATGGGAATAAACTAAAAACAACACGTCGAACATCATGATTACGGAAGTTTAAATAAGCATAATTCCTTTATTTTCATATTTAATTGCACTTCTAATTATCGCACTTTTATTTATTATCATTGTATTTAATTGCACTTTTAATTATCGCACTTTTTAATTATCGTAATTTTATTTCATCGCACTTTTAATTATCGCAATTTCATTATCGTTATTTAATTTACTCTTTAAATTAAGTTATATTTATTTTTAATATTTTACATTAGGTTTTAACTGCGACTAAAGTTTTAAAAATCGACAAACCGGTCATTAAACGGTAAAAACCCCCTTTATAATAACAATACTACTTATATATATTTTTGTATTTTTACAATTATAAGTTAAAACTAATATAGCGTTAAACTTAGCTAAAGATCCCTGTGGAACGAACCGGACTTACTAAAAACTACACTACTGTACGATTATGTACACTGCCTATAAGTGTTGTAGCAAGGTTTAGGTATATCTATTCTATAAATAAATAAATCACTTGTGTAAAATTGTATCGTATTTAATAGTATTTCCTAGTAAAAATATAACTATTTCCTAGTACGCCTCGCACACATCAGGTGTCTAAACTTGACTTTATTATATAGCTAATTTAACTATATATATATATATATATATATATATATATATATATATATATATATATATATATATATATAGTTACTATTAGTATTATATAACTATTAATAGTTTTATAATTATATATGTATTATTACTCAAGCTATAATTACTATCTGATGACTTGAATTAATTAATATTTATAATACTAATCACTATCTCATACAATATATATAACGTAATTGGTTATATTATTTGTTGTTTAATTTACAAGATACTTATTAATATAGCATTTATTAACCCAATATTATCCATAATTATCTAAATAATTAATTAAATACCTAAGAATGATATACATAATATTTATAGTCTTAATTAAATATAAAAATCAGTAGAAAAATTTAATAAAATATTTTTATTACATTTTTGTATTTATATTTGTTTTTATTCTTGATTTAATCACAAAACAAGTTTAATTCTACATAAAATACTAAATAAAGCTAAATAATTATTTTTATAATTTTTATAAGTTTCTTTCAGTTTAATATCCTGTAGAAAAATACTTATAAAAATATTTATTTATCTTTACATTTATTTCCTTATTTACCTTCTATTTACATAATAATAGAGTTTAATTATATAATAATTATTAATTCGACCCATAAATTAAGTTTTATAATTCTCTCAGATCTACACAAGGTTTATGAACCCTGAAAAATTATTTATATATTTTTATTTACTGTATATATTTTTATTACGAATTTCACCTTGTTTTTATTATTAAATAACACATAATTCGAATTTAATTTTTATAAAATATGTACTGAAATAAATAATTAAGTTTAGTATCATAATTTACTGGAAAAATATTTGTATAATTTAAATAGCCCTTTTCCCTATTTTTTTTAAATAAAAACATATACCGTATATATATACATAATAAACTATTTTAATTAATTAAAATATAAAAACATATTAAAAATCAGTAATATTATTTTTCCTAAATCTCATATTACTTATTAGTAATTAACATGCACAACATATAATTTAATAAACTCAATATATATATATATATATATATATATATATATATATATATATATATATATATATATATATATATATATATATATATATATATATTATATATTTATTTATGTTCCGGCCAAGAAAAACACAAACAAAAATAAAAACAAATACAAAAACAAATTAATTTTCTGAAAAATAAATTTTTATAAATCATAATCATAAAGTTAATAATTATCATGTATTTAGAAAAATTTTATGAATTGCAAAACTATTTTATATGTTTTTGTTTTGTGGTTCGACCGAAAGGAAAAAAAAGAAAAAGAAAGCCGAAAAAATAAAGAAAGATGTAACAACCCAAACCAACCCGCGAACAAACCACGTGAAAATACAAAATAAAAAAAAATTTTGCTGAACTGCCACCTGGCGCGGCGCGCCATATAGGCCGCGCGGCGCGCCAAACCTGACTGTCCGGAAAGTCTTTAAATGCGAAAATGTTTGACTAGTTCCCGACGTATTTAGACAAAACGCTTTTAACCGCATGTTCAATATATAAAAACTAGCGCGTTCCATTAATAAAATTATGTTTACGAAGCGGGGCCCACATCGACCCAAATTACCCTTTAAGTATCAAAATACAATTTTCGACCATAAGACTTTTAATACAAAACAAAGCCGAGCATGGCGATTGGGGATACGCTACCCAATCCTAATAAATCCAAAAGCAAGCCTTCTACGCAAACTATGCAAGTCCTCTAATCCTCGCGCTTACCCGAGCCACCATCCGCATGCAATCTATAAAAAGAGTCAACAACGAGAGGGTAAGCTAACGCTTAGTGAATGATAATATACTACATACATATATATGTATAAAATGGGCACGCCACAAAATAACAAATACCACATACCGAGGCATCCATATATAAGGCACTACACTAAGCATACCGTACGATCTCTAAGCAACGAGCTAAAGATACAACAACAATATAAGTTCACCAACGACGATGTGAACAACGCCAAATAGCTACACCCGGAGGGTTAGCTACAACACAACAATACATTAATATATAACATTATAAATGAACAAGGTTAACACCTTAACCCAATACCGAGAACCAAATACCACAATGAAGATTGGCCGAACTACACGAGCCTTAGTAATCCGAAACCACACGAGATTACTATCTTCACAACATCGAGGTTGGCCGAACTACACGAGCCTTAGTAATCCGAAACCACACGAGATTACTACCTCAATAAGATGACCGAACTACACGAGTCACCATGAATCCGAACTACACGAGATTCATTTTGATAAGATGACCGAACTACACGAGTCACCATGAATCCGAACTACACGAGATTCATTTTGATAAGATGACCGAACTACACGCGTCATCGTGAATCCGAACTACACGCGATTCACTTCTCCAACTCAAAACCCTTCGCCATTGGGGTTATATCATCCACATCACAATCACGTGTGATAGTGTACACACAAAACGTGTACCTCGCCAAATATGGTCAACCAAAACGCACAACCGTGCCAATTGGATCTAAACGCAAGTCTATCAAATCCACCTCTATGTGAAGTGAGCTCTATAACCGAGAACCACTTCACCCGACCCGCACCCATCCTACACATACATATGCACATAGGATATTATCACTCACTTTGAAGTCTTGAAGAATGCTTCCAAGTAATCCGCAACTCGCCAATGGAAAGTACCTATTCCATTATCACAATTACAACAATACACTTAGAGTGGATTTACAAATCAACCCAATTCGTCACTTAGTGCAATTTCGACCCAAATGCACTTCCAAGCACAAACCGTGCCCAAAACTAACCAATAATCACTAACACAAGTGAGAATGGTCCTAATACGCCAATTAAACCCGAACTCAAGTGTTAAACACGCGTCATACCCATTTTGATACTAAAACCCTAGTTTTGACCCATTAAGTCAAAATCTCACCATTTACAAGTTTTAACACCAAAACACATTTAACTCGGTTTAATACTTCAACTTAATCCATTTTAAGTTTATAAACCTCATTAAATCGCCAAATGGGTCATAATCACCACCAAACCCTAATTTGACCCAAAGTCACAATTAGTCAACCAAATAACCTTAAATGGGTTTCAATACTTCCATAATCACTAACTTAAGTGATTAAACTCAATTTCAAGTCCTAAACATGGCCAATTAGTTCACCAACCCAAAATCCACCAACAATTAACAATAAACCCAATTACTAGCATCACTAAACTCATTTCGTCATCTAAAAGGGTTTTTCATTAAACTAACTCAAAACCCTAACTTGAATAACAAATTCAATAAATGAAATTCGGAGTTTGAGCTTACCAATACTACCACAACGTAGCTAGGAACGAAAGGAACAACTTTAGAACTCGAGCTTTTGATCAATTCGGCTTCCTTCTTCACCAAAACCCTAAATCTCTCTCTAGAATCTCTCTCTCTCTCTCTCTAAAATAGTTTGAGAGTGATGAATGGATGTGAATATCATCCAAAACTGATCCAAACCAGCTAATATGGCTCACAAATCCGGCCCCAAGTGAAATTACCCAATTGCCCTTCATTTAAAACAATTAAAAAGAAGAAGAGGGCTGTCTGCGCGATTTGGCGCGGCGCGCCCCAGACCCGCGCGGCGCGCAAGTAGCCAGTTTCAGATTCTTTTACCTTTTTAATTACATAACAATATTCAACGAAGCCCGTTCTCGAATGTCATAAGTACACAAGTATACAAGATAAATATTCGGGTCTTACAACTCTCCCTCACTTAAACTCGATCACGTCCTCGTGATCTTCTCCACTTAACCAATCCGGACCTACTCAACGATCCTCACTCAAGTCCCAGTACGAACTTTCCTAGACAATTCTTCCCAATGAATCACCTTTGACCACTAAAATCGTCACCCACGATTTATCAAAACCACAATCCGAGCACTAAAACCATGCTCCTACCCCAACATCGGGAGAAACTCAACTAATCTCGTACCGAGATATCAATTCCTTAGCGTACCTTTACCACGGACAACGCTAAAAGTGACCAAGTCTCAACCTAAAGTCAACAATCCGAACGTTGAAGACCGAACCAAACTAATCCTTACGGATCCCATCAATCAATAAACATCCATTGTAGTGCGCAATACGACCAATACGCAACTATCGTAACATCATAATCCAACGGTTAGAAACCGGTAGCGCCCAAGCGACTATGGCGACGCTAATCCCATGGTGTACAAAATCGACGATCGTCACACCCGTAACAAACATGTAAGCGAAACACGGCTATCGCCTCACTAATCCCACAACATGGTCCTCACGACCCCACCATCGACGTATAAAACGACCGATAGTTCCCGTAACATGGTCCTTGCGACCCTACCATTGGTGTATCAAACAACCAATAGATCACACGACACGAAGGCTGGCCGAAAACACACGCGCCCTAGTGAATCCGAACTACACGCGACTCACTACCTTCACCACAACAACAATCGGGAATGGCCGAACTACACGCGCCATAGTGAATCCGAACTACACGAGAGTCACTATCCCGGAGGAATGACCGAACTACACGAGCCAATTGTGAATCCGAACTACACGAGACTCACTCCTCAATACAATGACCGAAATCACACGAGTCATTTGTGAATCCGAACTACACGAGATTCACTTCTACAACATCGAGGTTGGCCGAACTACACGAGCCTTAGTAATCCGAAACCACACGAGATTACTACCTCAATAAGATGACCGAACTACACGAGTCACCATGAATCCGAACTACACGAGATTCACTTCCACAACATCAAGGTTGGCCGAACTACACGAGCCTTAGTAATCCGAAACCACACGAGATTACTACCTCAATAAGATGACCGAACTACACGAGTCACCATGAATCCGAACTACACGAGATTCATTCCAATAAGATGATCGAACTACACGCGTCATCGTGAATCCGAAAACACACGCGATCCACAATCTCAACACAGGAATGGTACTCGCATTTCCCACCGGTACTCGCATTTCCCGATAGTGTTACACCATACCGACATAACACTACTCCCTTGATGAAGTCAGCGGACCCCGAAGGTCATGCTCCACCAATCACAACACCGGATGAAGTCGGCGGACCCGAAGATCATGCTTCACCGATCACAACACCGGATGAAGTCAGCGGACCCGAAGATCATGCTTCACCGATATAACACCATGTTCATGATGAAGTCAGCGGACCCCGAAAGTCATGCTCCACCAATCACGTATTCCCATGATGAAGTCAGCAGACCCTAAAGATCATGCTTCATCAAACAACCATACCATAATCGAGCAAGAACCACCTATACCAAACATAGGTACCAAACAATAATTCTCCACAAGAGAACCCGACACACACCTCCCTTAACTGGAGGATTTCACCTTGCTCGCCAAACATGTCCATTATCTCTCAACGAGATTTACCACGTTACCACCTCGGTGATGATTCAAATCCAAACCATAAGTACAATTTATCCGAAATTGTACTCTACCACAAATCGACCAAACCAGGTCTCGACAACATTTTCCGGATCTACCAAAAGCATCATCCGAAATCTCACACTAAAACTTCCTCGTGCGGGAGTGTAACTCCCCCACTTAGAACCAAATTCCATATCCACAACTCGTACAATCGCACATTGCTACCACAGGTAGACTTTACCAATAATTGGGCTCACACGACCCATTACCACATCTTACTCCAACCTTGAGCACACGAAGGATTTTAACCAACCCTTAAACACTTTGTACGAAAAGTGTACCGCAACACAATCAGAGTCGAACACCACGCTAGTAGGTATAAAAGAGGCACCTAATGTCGCGTCATAAAGACTCCATTACCAACACACATCGAGATTTAAAACACTCGATCTCAAGGGTTCCAACCAACCGACGAACCTCAGGATTCGTCACTTCAACATAAAAGCGAACACGCGCTTAACAACCAAACACCAAAACCATTTCCTTGGCTTGGTAGAAACGTTTCCCAAATACTAAGGAATGCTTGGTTGCACCAAGTCTTACGCCCTTCGCCCGTCAATCAAACATTAACATAGGGTACTTCCATTAGGAACGTCACCCATAGCATAACATGCACAACAAAGGCACACAACTCAAACTCAAACGGCATTTAATAAATAATCAAAAGACATATTTATCGAAATTAAACGTACCTTAACGTCTCCTGGACGCACCCGTCCCCGCTAACTTGGGACATTCCGACTTACGATGTCCTTCTTTTTGGCAATTGAAGCACACCATACCATCACCCTTTGGTACCGAACATTCCCAAGACTTGTGACCCCTCACGCCACAATTGTAACATCTAGCCGCACTAGAATCCAACATACCCGTTCGCGTACCACCCGTGCTCACACTCGGACCCTTAGCCCTCTTACTCGGAGCACCATAAGAAACGACCCTTCGCTCACTTGAAGGTTCACCCTTTTTCGATCGTGAATACGACTCGAAACCTCTAGCCAAGTCGAATAATTCCGAAAACGATTTTGCTTGACCCCGGCTAATTTTACTTTTCAAGTCATCATTCAAGGTCCGATAGAAATTTCCCATCAACAAACGATCATTCCCCAAATACTCCGGACAAAAACGAGCCTTCGCCATAAAGGTCGTCTTGAGAGTACTCAAATCCATAGATCCTTGTCGCAAATTTCGTAACTCATTACGCAATTCCCACAAATCGGCCGAAGTCCGGAACTCCTCGAAGAATTCCTCCTTAAAGTCGTCCCACGATAAAGCCATAAACGTCTCGCCACCGACAAGATCAATCTTACCATCCAACCAATCCCTTGCCCTACCCCGCAACAAACTCGTAGCGAGTCTCGTCTTTCTCTCGGGAGGGCAATCAATAGTACGGAAACACCCTTCGACGTCCGAAATCCAAGTTGTGCTTACCAAAGGATCCGGCTTTCCGTCATACATCGGGGGTTTAGTCCTCATGAAGCTCTTAAGATAACGCTCCATTTCACCACTACTTTGAAGTTCGGAATACCTCCTTTCCATTCTTTCTTCTAACGCACCCATTTGCTCCGCAACCGCGGCCGCAACTCTAGTGTTAAACTCCGCGTCATTCGCCTTGGTCTCGTTTCGCGTCGTCATTCTAAAGAATACAAAACGATTAGTCCACGAACGTGTAAAACCGTACGCACGACACAGCCCCATCTTGCTAAACACTCATCGTACATCACTTGTTAGACACGATTTGCACCCGTAATAAGGTTTGCAAGTTCTTATTACGCACACATGCCGCATCGAATCGTTAGTACAACGACCGTCTCGCTCGATGAGATACACAAACACAACCAAAATTCTACGCGGTACAAACACACGCGAGAATTATTATCACAACACAACAACATATTAATAATATCCGCATTACTAATATAAACGTTAGTCAACCTATAGCCAAGGCACTAACCAAACCCATTCCGACCCGTAATCCTACAAGTCCCGCAACAATTTAAGCACACACAAGTCTAAGTCTAGGCACCTATCTCAAGTCACCTAAATCCCTTAGACCATGCTCTGATACCACTTGTAACAACCCAAACCAACCCGCGAACAAACCACGTGAAAATACAAAATAAAAAAAAATTGCTGAACTGCCACCTGGCGCGGCACGCCATATAGGCCGCGCGGCGCGCCAAACCTGACTGTCCGGAAAGTCTTTAAATGCGAAAATGTTTGACTAGTTCCCGACGTATTTAGACAAAACGCTTTTAACCGCATGTTCAATATATAAAAACTAGCGCGTTCCATTAATAAAATTATGTTTACGAAGAGGGGCCCACATCGACCCAAATTACCCTTTAAGTATCAAAATACAATTTTCGACCATAAGACTTTTAATACAAAACAAAGCCGAGCATGGCGATTGGGGATACGCTACCCAATCCTAATAAATCCAAAAGCAAGCCTTCTTCGCAAACTATGCAAGTCCTCTAATCCTCGCGCTTACCCGAGCCACCATCCGCATGCAATCTATAAAAAGAGTCAACAACGAGAGGGTAAGCTAACGCTTAGTGAATGATAATATACTACATACATATATATGTATAAAATGGACACGCCACAAAATAACAAATACCGCATACCGAGGCATCCATATATAAGGCACTACACTAAGCATACCGTACGATCTCTAAGCAACGAGCTAAAGATACAACAACAATATAAGTTCACCAACGACGATGTGAACAACGCCAAATAGCTACACCCGGAGGGTTAGCTACAACACAACAATACATTAATATATAACATTATAAACGAACAAGGTTAACACCTTAACCCAATACCGAGAACCAAATACCACAATGAAGATTGGCCGAACTACACGAGCCTTAGTAATCCGAAACCACACGAGATTACTATCTTCACAACATCGAGGTTGGCCGAACTACACGAGCCTTAGTAATCCGAAACCACACGAGATTACTACCTCAATAAGATGACCGAACTACACGAGTCACCATGAATCCGAACTACACGAGATTCATTTTGATAAGATTACCGAACTACACGAGTCACCATGAATCCGAACTACACGAGATTCATTTGATAAGATGACCGAACTACACGCGTCATCGTGAATCCGAACTACACGCGATTCACTTCTCCAACTCAAAACCCTTCGCCATTGGGGTTATATCATCCACATCACAATGACGTGTGATAGTGTACACACAAAACGTGTACCTCGCCAAATATGGTCAACCAAAACGCACAACCGTGCCAATTGGATCTAAACGCAAGTCTATCAAATCCACCTCTATGTGAAGTGAGCTCTATAACAGAGAACCACTTCACCCGACCCGCACCCATCCTACACATACATATGCACATAGGATATTATCACTCACTTTGAAGTCTTGAAGAATGCTTCCAAGTAATCCGCAACTCGCGAATGGAAAGTACCTATTCCATTATCACAATTACAACAATACACTTAGAGTGGATTTACAAATCAACCCAATTCGTCACTTAGTGCAATTTCGACCCAAATGCACTTCCAAGCACAAACCGTGCCCAAAACTAACCAATAATCACTAACACAAGTGAGAATGGTCCTAATACGCCAATTAAACCCGAAATCAAGTGTTAAACACGCGTCATACCCATTTTGACACTAAAACCCTAGTTTTGACCCATTAAGTCAAAATCTCACCATTTACAAGTTTTAACACCAAAACACATTTAACTCGGTTTAATACTTCAACTTAATCCATTTTAAGTTTATAAACCTCATTAAATCGCCAAATGGGTCATAATCACCACCAAACCCTAATTTGACCCAAAGTCACAATTAGTCAACCAAATAACCTTAAATGGGTTTCAATACTTCCATAATCACTAACTTAAGTGATTAAACTCAATTTCAAGTCCTAAACATGGCCAATTAGTTCACCAACCCAAAATCCACCAACAATTAACAATAAACCCAATTACTAGCATCACTAAACCCATTTCATCATCTAAAAGGGTTTTTCATTAAACTAACTCAAAACCCTAACTTGAATAACAAATTCAATAAATGAAATTCGGAGTTTGAGCTTACCAATACTACCACAATGTAGCTAGGAACGAAAGGAACAACTTTAGAACTCGAGCTTTTGATCAATTCGGCTTCCTTCTTCACCAAAACCCTAAATCTCTCTCTAGAATCTCTCTCTCTCTCTAAAATAGTTTGAGAGTGATGAATGGATGTGAATATCATCCAAAACTGATCCAAACCAGCTAATATGGCTCACAAATCCGGCCTCAAGTGAAATTACCCAATTGCCCTTCATTTAAAACAATTAAAAAGAAGAAGAGGGCTGTCTGCGCGATTTGGCGCGGCGCGCCCCAGACCCGCGCGGCGCGCAAGTAGCCAGTTTCAGATTCTTTTACCTTTTTAATTACATAACAATGTTCAACGAAGCCCGTTCTCGAATGTCATAAGTACACAAGTATACAAGATAAATATTCGGGTCTTACAAAAGAGAGAAAAAGAACATACAAAAAAAAAATTAGGGTTTTGTGTGTGAGCTCCCAAATTTTTTTGAATGAAAATTATGAAGGGTTGTAGGGGTTTATATAGTTGAAAAATACTTGGGCTCCAAGAACCCTAATTTTACAATTTAATTAATTTATTTTTTTCCCTTTTTTATTCGGCCGACCTACATTTTATTTTTATTTTTATTTTTTTTAAATGGAACAATCTAGAATTTCTTGTATTTCTTTTATTTATTTAATTACTTTTATTAATTATATATTTATTCATATTATTCGATATATATAAATATATTTATTTTATAAATTTTACATTTGTAACCCATTACTTAATCATTTTATATATTTACTCATAATTATATTTTATTTACATTTTATTTATATTAATATAGATTATATACATTTTAGTACGTAATATATGCATTTAATAATATTATTATTATTATTATTATTATTAGGGTTAGGGTTTACATTTAATGTTTAAGGTTTACACTAAATGATTAGGGTTAGGGTTTAGTTTACTAAATTCGAGTATTAATTACTTCATTTAATATGTCCGGATAACAACCCTTATAATAACGTACGAAACAACAATGAAACCCTAAGGGCACTTTAGTCATTTCAGAGTGGAAAAATGAGGATTGTTATATTGCAGATGTACTCCTTTGTGTCTAAACACAAGGCTGGTACTTCTAATATTGTTGCTGATGCTCCATCAAGGAGATATTCTTTGTTGTCAATTCTGGAAGCTAGAGTTCTTGGATTCTCATTTGTTAAGGAGTTATATGAAGCTGATCCAGACTTTGCTTCAATTTTGAATTGTTCACCTGCTGAGTTCAAAAGAGATTATGTTGAACATGATGATTTTCTATTCAAGGGCAGCAGATTGTGTATTCTAAAAGATTCAATCAGGGAGTTGCTGGTTAGAGAAGCACATGGAGGTGGTTTAGCTGGTCATTTTAGGATTAACAGGACATTGGAGATCCTAAATGAACACTTTTACTGACCATGTATGGATAAAGATGTTAAAGTTGTGATTAATCATTGTGATGCATGCTTTCAAGCTAAGTCAGCTTTTCACTAGGGTTTATATACTCCTCTTCCTGTTCCCAACCAGCCATGGGAAGATTTGAGCATGGACTTCATTGTTGCATTGCCAAGAACTCAGCGACGCAAAGATTCTATTATGGTTGTTGTTAACAGATTTTCAAAGATGGATCATTTCATAGCCTGCAACAAAACCAATGATGCTACTATTGTTGCTGCTTTATTCTTTAAAGAGATTGTTCATCTTCATGGAGTGCCAAAAACCATTGTTTCTGATCGAGATACAAAGTTCTTGAGTTATTTTTGGAGACTTTTTTGCTCTGTTGGTCCTTCAATTATACACGAAATTGCAATCCGAGTCCTTCAAGTTTTTTTTTGGATTTTCGAGTCCTTAAAATTGCAAAATTTTGCAATTCGAGTCCCTCCCTCAGTTTGCCGTCTAAATTAGCCGTTAACCCTTGACATGTGCCATGCATGTGAGGGTAAAATCGTCTTTTTACTCTTTTCTTCGACTTTTTTGCTCCGTTGGTCCTTCGTTTATAGACAAAATTGCAATCCGAGTCCCTCAAGTTTTTTTTTTTTTTTTTTTTTAAGGCCAAGCATAATATATTATATATATGAATTAAAGGTACAAAGAGGACTCATACTTGAGAATAGTATGAGTCAAAATAAACACAAAGGTTACAAAGTACACGGGAACATTAAGCCTATACAACAACTAAATCACGTGTGAGCATCGTAGTAACTTGGAGACGAAAACCATTGTAGCCATTCAAGTGTTTTATTTTTCGGGCGATTGGAAACCCATTCGAAGGTGAGGACTTCATGGTAGGATGAAATTGTGTTTTTAATATGTAGCTAACGGGGGTCGAACTCCTGACCTCCCTTAAAGGAGGCAGGACACCAACCGCTGGACCATTGGTCTTACTCCTCATGTTAACCCTTTTATGCTTTCCAATGAGTTTCGCAAGTACGACATAATTAAACGATTTTATTGTAGACAGGATAGAATTTATGCATCCACCAAATTTCAAAATTAGGCACAAGCTGAAGAAGCCGAGTATGGTATGAATGGCTGGATGGTATTTGAATGTCGAATCTTCGTTGAATACACTGTAGTGGAGATGAAAATGATTAGCGCATATAACCAGGACAAGAAAACTAAAGACCATAGTCCACCTTCATTTTCTAAATTACATACAAATTAAGACTTAGTTCAAAGCCTAGATAGATATGTTTTGTTAGTAGATCAAACTCCATTAACACAATAAAAGGTGTTCCGGTGGTTAAAAAATCGAATTGTCCATATTCTAACAGCAAGCTCATGGGATACTCATGGATGTATTATACATTTCAAAGACTGAAAGCTTCAAATGGGTGATGCATGGTCATAATTTTATTGATGATTAATTTCTTATGGTCCAATCTATGGACGATAAGTGTCGTTTCACAAAGTTTGTTTTGTTAAAGATACAAGGTTTATCGTACAAATGTGGAATGATTTGATATTTCATCAAGTCACTCTTTCTCTTCTGTGGAATGTCAAGATCCAGGAATTGTACGTGAATAGCAAAACATTAATTTCATCAAGTCAAAATCGTATAAAGTGTGGGTGGAAGAGGAAATGACCCATTCAAACGATGGTAATATGTTTTCGGAGTACGACCTTGAAAACCACAATTCTAAGATCGCGAGGCTATCTGTGAGTGTGAGCAGAGATATATCTGAGGTCTCACTGGAAAATACTATTCCCAAAATAGCGGTGAAGACATTATGATACATAGTGATAATTCAAATTTTGAAAATCAACACAATGAAACCAGTAACAGGGGGAAAAACCTCGGATTATGAGTCCTCTTTGTACCTTTAATTCATATATATAATATATTATGCTTGGCCTTTAAAAAAAAAAAAAAAAAACTTGAGGGACTCGGATTGCAATTTTTTCTATAAACGAAGGACCAACAGAGCAAAAGGTCGAAGGAAAAGAGTAAAAAGACAATTTTACCCTCACATGCATGACACATGTCAAGGGTTAACGGCTAATTTAGACGGCAAACTGACAGAGGGACTCGGATTGCAAAATTTTGCAATTTTAAGGACTCGAAAATCTAAAAAAAAACTTGAGGGACTCGGATTGCAATTTCGTGTATAATTGAAGGACCAACGGAGCAAAAAAGTCTATTTTTGGAAGACATTATGGAAGCTGCTTGGTACTAAGCTTTTGTTCAGCACTTCTCACCATCCCCAAACTGATGGCCAAACTGAAGTGACTAATAGAACTGTGGGAATGCTTCTAAGAACACTTGTGAAGAAAAGTTTGAAGGAGTGAGATTTGAAGCTTGCATATGATGAATTTGCTTTCAACAGAGCACCTAATTACTCCACAGGAAAATCACCATTTGAAGTCTGCTATGGTGTAAATCCACTCACACCCATTGATCTGGTTCCTTTTGCAATTCAGCCAAAGGAAAGTGTTGAGGCAGAAGCAAACTAAAGGAAATAAAGAAGTTGTATGAGCAGGTGTAGCCATAAATTGAGAAGACCAACTAGTAATACAAGGCTAAAGCTAACTAGCACAGAAAGCAGCCCACTTTTACACATGGTGATCTTGTTTGGATTCATCTAAGGAAGGAAAGGTTCCCAGTAAAAAGAAAGAACAAGATAATGCCAAGAGCTGAGGGTCCATTCAAGGTGTTAGAAAAAGTTAGTGATAATGCTTACAAGGTCGAGCTACATGGTGATAGTGATGTTTCTAGCACTTCAATGTTGGCGATTTGATGCCTTACTTGGAAGATGACAACCTCGAGAACTTGAGGTCAAGTTCCTTTTTAGAAGGGGAGGATGATGCGGGTGAGCTGGGCAATGTAACCAGCAACGTAACCAGCACAAGCTCAAAAGATATTACACCCAAATCTGGTCAAGCAATGGTCGTGTTGCCATCTCTTTCCTATCATCTAAGTGTTTTTAGAGCTGGTTCAAGAGGCTCAAGGGTTACCGTACTTCAGTCCTTAAATTGAGGTAGTTAAGTTTTCATGAATAAAGTTCTTGATAGTTGAAGGCAAGCCAGCAAAGAAGAAGAACCAGTAGTCGGACCAGCAAGTGAGCTTTAGTTCAGCCAGTATTCACTCATCCGGGTAACCAGCAAAACGAACCAGCAAAGTTATACTTAGACGAACCAGCTAGCTCCACAGTTGAAGAATTTTAGTTCAAACAGCACACGAAACTTAGTTCAACCAGCAGGCGACGATGTTTTCTTTCTGAAGGGCTAGCATGCTGATATGATTCAAGTTTACCTTATGCTTTTTCAATAACCAGGCCAAGTCATGTGCTTAACACGTGTGTGTGGCTGTTCTAGAATATTGAGCTCTCTAAGGAAGATTCTTATCTATCATTGGATGCTTTTTATCATAGGAGGAGTACTACCAAATGGCAGGCTTTATGCAAATTATGTCTTTTATTCTTATTGACTAATTTGTAATTGTTTGTCCTTTTTGTATCCATTTCCTTTTTATGTTTTTGTCTTATCTAGAAAATAGCTGTTATGCTTCTCCTATAAATAGAGAGCTCTTGTAATTGTAAAACTTAGTTGACGAATGAATAAAAGTTTGATAGAGCTTATCTATTTACAAAATCTCTGTGTCTTTACGAATCTTTGATTCTGGTAGCTAAGAGTGGTTTCTTTATCAGTGTTTGTGGTGTTACTTTATCAAACATTGTGGTGAAATCCAAATCTTCATATCTGATATTATAGTTGTGGTGGAATCTTTATCAGCTGTAGTTAAAGGTTTGGAGTGTTTCTAGATCTCTTATTGTAGTGGTATCTTTATCAATTTGGGATTTAGATTCTTTATCCTTTATGTTCTTATTTCAGAGTTTTATACTCTGTTTTGGAGGTGTTACTGTTCTAATTTGGGGCTTTTGTGTTCAGATCTGTTGGGTGAAGAAAACTTGTTCAAAATTGCATTTTTAAAGTCATAATTACGCATCAACATGTGATGGGCCTTTTTGCCTCTGTATTTGCGGCCCAGGACTATGGTGGTCAGAGTTTTAATCGGGCTGTTGTATCCATGCGTAAGCTTCCTGAACAGCAGGCACATGCCTTGGATTTACAGTTCAGCGAATTGGAAGTTAGGATTGTTATAAGGAATTCCGATGGTAATAAAACTCCCGGGACCTGTGGCTTTTCGTTGAAATTTTACAAAAAAGGGTGGAGTTTTCTTAAAGAAATATAATGTCGATCATGTTACAATTTCTGTAAGACTCTAATTTCAGTTTCAGGGAAACGGCGCGTCTCGCCAATATCTGCGCGTTGCGCAGAATCATCCAGAAGTTTTGATTGTTATTTGGATGTTTTAAAAGGGGTACAATGGTCTTTTTACTTGAGTGATGGGTTTGAGGCCACAAAACTGACCAAATCTTATCTTTGTCTCATTCTTATTTTCATTTTCACCAACCAAACTCTAGAAAGAGAGAGAGAGAGAGAGAGAGAGAGAGAGAAGAGTTCTAGTGAGAGGAAGCTTCAAATGGTGAAGAAGGTGATGATTCTTGCCAAAATTGGAGGGGATCTTGGTGCATCTTGATGATTCTAGCTACTAGAACTCGTTTTGGTGTTAAGGTAAACACTAGACCCAAATTTTGTTGTTTAATTTCCATTTTTAGTTAGATTTTGTGTTAGCGACTGGTTATAAACCCCATTTCTTATGAAATTGAGGGTTTTGGTGTATGATTTGTTTAAAGGAACCCTAATATTGTGGGTTTAGGGTTAGATGACGAAATTGGTTATGTTTGTTATGATTTTGGGTGTTAATCACTAGATTGGAAGTGTTTGGGTGATTTTGATGTTCTTAAGAACAAGTTATTAGTCAAAGTGGGTGTTAAACCTTGATTTGGTGTCAAACTAGGATTTGAGTTTAGTGTTGGTGTAATAAGTACTCAAGTACTTGGTTTATGTAGTTAATTGGTGTATTAAGGCCTAATCACTAGTCATTAGTGATTTTGGGTTGAATTTGACATAAGTCAAAGGAGGTCAAGTGTGATATGGGTCAATATTGCACGCGTTGTGACACCGCTAATTTTTTTTTAAATACGTGGCGGAAGCATTTATTTATTAATTACCAAATACACCGTAACAGTGTCACGTGACAACATCACAAAATACATGTTTTAAATGAAAGAGACGTAATTACATTCGGTTTATAAAAGAACACAGTTCATATGATAAAAGACTCCATCGGAGTTAAACACTATCAAACATAACATTGACATGCCCGTCTTCTCCCATAAGCAATATCTACAAAGCTACAACCTGCAGGGAGGAGATGGCGGGGAATTAGCACGAAGCTAAGTGAGTACGACTAACTATAGGCAATAGTATACATGAACTGTCATACTAATCATGTCACAAAATCTAACACACAAACATCACCCAAGTGCCGTCTACAGAGACTCTGGCGGCTCGACCAAACCATTAACCACCAGTTGATCGGACTGGGGCTTACCAAAAGTTCCTCCACCACCGTGTTGTATATATAATATATATAATCCACACGCGACGGACGCATCATTCACACATATGTACACCACGATTGTCTAGGCTACCACATGAGGAACCCAACCCACAGGTTGATCTCTCCTACCGAGGCTACCACACAATAAGGACGCACCGGGCTCTAGCAGACAAGCATCAACTAACATGCAGTCATCACAACATACTAACTAACTATAGTAGCAAGTATATCTAACATGCATGACAATCATAATATAACATGCTACTCTATACTATATACTCCAGTTAGTCCCACTCACCGATTACCAGCAAATGAGAAGGTGTTCAGCTGTCTAATCACTGAACCTTCTCTTTCTCCTTTTCTCCTGAGAAAGACATATACACAAGTTAGTTATAATGTCTTGATAACAACCCGACAACATAACAATAACACTAAATACCAACACTTAAGCACTTAACGACTGGTCTACCAACCGTACGAGTAACACTCTCACTCGCACGTTTGAGAACACTCAACCGTGCGGTTGACAACTTACTCGTAAATTTGGTCTATGACTGAACGCCATCAAAGAATTAAATGATCCGTACGGTTCACCACACGAGTGACCAGTGACTCGTACGAAGTCACATCCCAATCGTACGTATCATCTTACCCAAAACAATAGTTCTCCATAACCACTCACTCGCACGGTTCATAACACGGTTGACCACCCCAATCGTACGAGTGAAGCCTCACTCGTGCGAGTGATGAAGAACAGTAGCAGCAACTTTTTATACGGGTTTCAACTCAAAAAGCACAACATAAAACATCAATACATACAATAAATTAACACATACCAACATATACTCACTATATGATAAGCCTACATCATAAACTCAAACAATATCGACACTCAATGAGTACAAAACAAGACATATACTATAAAACCCCTACTTTTGACCAAAATAAAGTTTGATCCAGCTTATTAAAAGTTTACCATTGAAAATTACTCTTCATTAAGATTCCAAAGATATTTGATTCATCAAAAACGGAGGTACGGTTTGAAATTTATGCCCTTAACAATTTTACCAAAAGCTGACCAGTGCTCAACCGCGTGGTTGAGCCCTCAACCGTACGGTTGAGCGCTCAACCATGTGGTTGAGCCCTCAAATGCGTGCTCAACCACATGGTTGATCTGTCAAAAGTGTGGCAGCTGTTAGAACAGTCCAGCTCGCTGTTTTCATTTTTTTGACCCCAAATCACAATTTTTGCAAGATCTAACACTAAAACCACTTCAAAAACAACATATAAACTATATAGAAGCTATTTCTAACAACAATTGAGCATAACAAACACTTAAGATCAAGAATTCAAGCATCAAAACACCCAAAACCCATATGAACACAAAAACCCAATTTAAGCAAGAATCAAGACATGAATCAAAGAAGACCTTATCTTAAAATGATCACAAAATCACAAAGAACAAGAAGATGTGAATAATTTGAGCTCTAGATCAAATATTAGATTTTAGGGTTTTGATTAGATGAAGATGAAGGTACGGGGGTGTGTGTGTGTAAGTTTCTAGAAAATGCAAGAGAGAGATAGACACAAGTCTTTTATTTGGGATTAAATTCTACACTGTGCAACACACGGGTATTTATCAGTTATCTGATATCTTTCATACATCATTTGGCAACCCAAACGAAGTCCAAATTAAATAAACAAACCTGTTCTGTGACCCTTGTCACAAACTGGTCCTAACCACATCATCAAATAATCATAAATGTTAAATTAAAATAAAAGCATATAATAACATAACATATACTTAAGGGCAAACTAGTAATCTTACAGCTAGGCCCACTTGAGGATGTTACAAATCTACCCTCCTTAAGAAGATTTCGTCCTCGAAATCTGGTCAAGGTCAAACAAATGGGGATAGCGCGCCCTCATTAACTCCTCGGTTTCCCATGTTAGGTTGGAACCTAAGTTGTGCCGCCACTCCACTAATACCATTGGAATCTGCTTCTTCCTTAACTTTGTGACTTTCTTGTCCACTATTCTAATCAGCTCTTCGACTAATTTTTTAGTCAAGTCAACTTTCAAATCTTTCAATGGAAGAATCTGACTTTCATCGTCTATTTTACACTTCCTTAAATAACACACATTGAACGTGTTGTGAATTCCGGCTTACTCGGAAGGAAGATCTAAAACTACCGTTTGATCGTTCAAAATTTCTATGATTGGAAATTGCCCAATAAACCTTGGTGCTAGTTTACCACGTTTACCAAACCTGATCACCCCTTTCCATGGCGATACTTTCAGATATACACGATCACCTACATTAAATATCACCGGACGTCTGCGCGAATCAGCATACATCTTTTGTCTGTCTCTGGGTGCTTTTAACTTCTCACGTGCAATTTCGACCTTTTCTGCGGTTATCTGAACAATCTCGGGGCCTGCAAATTGTTTCTCACCCGCCTCTAACCAACTTGTCGGAGTTCTACACTTACGACCATACAACATTTCATATGGCGGCATTCCGATACTCGAATGATACAGATTGTTGTAAGCAAACTCTATCAGTGGAAGATGTGAATCCCAAGAACTACCGTATTCTATAACACACGCTCTCAACATATCATCTAGTGTCTGAATTGTATGTTCAATTTGATCGTCTGTCTGTGGGTGATAAGTTGGACTTAGATTCACACGCGTACCCATATTCTGTTGTAAACTGTTCCAGAAGTTTGATACGAACCTAGTATATCTGTCGGAAATTATCGATAACGGCACACCATGTCGACTAACTATTTCTTTTAAATACAACTCTGCTAAATCACCCAACGAAGCGGTTTCACGAGTAGCTAAGAAGTGAGCACTCTTTGTCAGACGATCCACTATCACCCAGATCATGTCATGTATCTTCTGGGTTCGGGGTAACTTGGTTACAAAATTCATCGTTATATGATCCCATTTCCACTAAGGAATTTCTAACTTTCGTAAAGACCCATACGGTTTCTGATAGTCTGCTTTAACTTGCGCACAAATATGACATTTTTCAACGAAACTTGCAACATCTGTCTTCATTGTCGGCCACCAATACAACGTTTTCAATTCTCTATACATCTTAGTACTACCTGGATGCACTGTCAATCTCAATTTATGCGCTTCAGTAAGGATTAAATCCCTCAAATCTCCAAGCATAGGCACCCAAATTCTGTCTTTATAGGTCTTTAATCCTCTAGAATCGTTGCATAGGTCAAATTTTCTTTTGGTCTTTTGCTCAGTCGTTAGGTTTTCATCATTCAGTGCTGCTAATTGAACTGTTTTCAATCGATCAATCAAGTCTGAAACTATCTCAATTCTCATAAATTTGACATTTTCGACGGTTTTCTTTCGACTCAGAGCATCTGTGACCATATTTGCTTTTCCCAGGTGGTATTTAATCTCACAATCATAATCTTTAATCAATTCTTGACATCGACGTTGACGCATATTTAATTCTTTCTGCGAAAAGATGTACTGAAGACTCTTATCATATGTATAGATTTCACAATGTGCACCATACAAATAATGTCTCTAAAGCTTCAAAGCAAACACAACTGCAGTTAACTCTAAATCATGAGTAGGGTAATTTCGTTCGTGATTTTTCAACTGTCGTGAAGCATATGCTATGACTTTATTTCTTTACATCAAAACACACCCCAGACCTGCACGTGACGCATCACAGTAAACCACAAAATCTTCTGTTCCCTCTGGTAAAGCTAAAACCGGGGCTTGACATAACAACTGTTTGAGAGTCTGAAAAGCTTTTTCTTGTTCATCCGTCCATCGAAAGGCTACATCTTTAATGAGTAATTTGTTATGTATTTTCTAGTTTCGTTAAGGAATTTTAAAATTATATAATTTTTTTTAGTAATTTAAATTAATGTACTTCATGTTTACTTATATTTATTTATTGGTATTCCATAAAATATAGACGTTTATTGTAATAATTCCTAAAACGATTACATTAGTTCCTAAAAATAGAAAAATAACTTAGTTCCTAAAACGATTACATTAATTCCTAACGGCTATCTTCAACAAACACATTCATCAATCTTCGTAATCGCGAACATCTTATTGCTGAAACGGCTGAAATTCAGGTACATCTTCATTTTCACTTTCCTCAATGGCGTAGCTTTCATCCCTAAATTCGGTGTACGGCGTAATTGGTTGATTACGTAACAAGGCTCGCCCAATCAAAGCAAACCATTCACGATCTTCTTCAAGTAGCGAGGCACGACCGTTGGATTTTTTGAAAAACCATACTTGTTTGAAAATGTAAGGTATGTCTTGCCGGAGAAACTCAAGCAGCTTCAAAAAATTAGGACACTTACGCACATCAAAGAAATAATCTCGTGTTTCGTAAGGTGTATAAATCATCAATTCTCGATCAAATTCACCTCCGTAATGAACTTTTACGCAAACATTCAACAAACTCATTTTGAACTGCGTGTTTTATGATTTGAGAGTTTTAGAAGAGATGAAGTGTCTGTTATGATTTGAGAAGAGTGGTTGTTTATATAGGGGGAAAAAACTAGCCGTTGTTTTAAATACAAAAAAAAAAAAAATGGTTCAATAATATAGCCGTTATAATTTAAAAATATTTTTAAAATATAAATATAATCATATAATAATAAAACTAATATAAAAGAAATTAATAAAATAGAAAAAGAAAAAAATAAAACATCACCTCAGCATTTCACTCAAAATTAACTCCAAAAAGAAACATCACCACTACTTTACAAAAAAAAAAAAAAAAAAAAAAAACACGTCATACTCATCCAAAAAATGCAAAAAAGCAAGTGACACCACAAAAAACCGTCACAACCGTTACAAATAGTCGTACCAAAAAACCGATACCGAAAATCCCGATACCGAAAATAAGGAAAATCGAGAACCGAATACCGTACCGACTACCAAAATCTGTATCGGTATCAGTACCGGAATTTTTGGTATTATAGCCGTTTTTCCCGAACTTACATTTTTTATTTTTATTTTTACAACTTTTCTTTTTCAATTCACAAAACTATTTTTGTCACACAATTAATATTGGTATACTTTTTGAATTATATTCGCGAATATATCTTTTGACAAGATTTTCACGGCATTTTGAGAAATAGAAAGTAGTGTGAATGTTGTATGAAGTGATTTGCATGGGTACGGATACCGAATGGTACCTATACCGTACCGGTACCGATACTGAATGGTACCGTACCGAATGGTGTCAATACCGAAATCGTCTCATACATTTTCGGTATTTCGGGTTTTTTCTCATCCCTATGTAAAAGAAAGAAAATAAGATAAAGTGAGAAAAGTGAAATGAAAAGAGACGATGGTGAGTAGGGATGGGTCAGTGTCGATTCCCTACCACGTGTAACGTACATATTAGACCCGTTTTACTTCGCTGTCAGTTGAAGTACGAACCATCAAGCAAAGCTTCCAGTTTTGGCATCAAATGACAACTATTTTATTTTTATCTCCACGTACTCAAACTCAAGGATTAGGCTACCCCACCTCTTCTGTCACCAAATCCACACATCCTTTTTTCCTACATAGTCATATTTTTTTTTTTTTTTCAGCTAAAAACGGTTAAACTTTTATAGAAACAAAGGAGGATCATCGGAAAGATGAATCCTCCTTCAAACATACAATCATGAAACCCGAGCAAACCTAAACAAACAAACACTAAGCTCGCACAACCAATAATTAAGACGAAGCCCAAAAGCACAAAACACATGACAAAAAAACAAATAGATGACAACCAAACTAGCCGATGTTCGGGAGAATAAGAATCATCTAAACAAACAAAAGGAAACGACATAGTAAACTTGCTTTTATTTACATGTCAGACAAGCAATTCGCGAAGATAAAAGAAATCGTGAAACCGGCGAACTTTTCTCCCATGCAGTCTAAACTTGTACTGTGCATAGTAAACTTGCACCTAAAGTATAATTTATAATTTATAATATTTAAAGCAATATGTACAAGAAATAAAGGTGGCAAACATTCAGTCGACAACGTGCCAAATATTCAGATATCTTCGATACGGATAGTAAAATCAACCATGTAGTCGGGCAACAATCAACTTTTAAAAAGAAAAAGATAGATGGCAAACAATTCGAGGCAAAATATGTAACTTATAAGGAGAAAATGCAAAATTTTGATGTGTTAATGAAGAATATGGTTGATGACGAGGGTCCCGTCAACACACCATAACCATGAGGCTAGCCTCATGGAACACCTGAGACTTCGGAAACAAGTCAAGAGGTCGTATGAGGGGCGCTTTAGTCAATAGCTTTCAAATTCAATTTCTAGCAATTCAAGAAATCATGGTTAAAGATGTCTCACAACCCGTTCTAAACGGGATTTGGAAACAATATGCTTTTGGTGCGGTGCAAGTGGAGGCCACATGTAAATCGGGTGGTTCGGTATCCTTATGGAAACTCGACTCCTTTTCGTTAATCAGATGATGGAAAAAGAAACATTTGAATCGCCACCATTTTGAGCCCACGCGCATTGAACTAACCGAGCTACTCTCAAGCAATGATTTGGTCACATTTATCGTCGTGGAGGTGTTAAGCAAGCTACTTTTAAGGACTTATCCAATGGGTTGGTGGATGGATGTCAATTCGGTACTGGGTTGAACGTCAATCACTCTCAATTTGAAAACGTTATTACTTCAAACCATTTTTCTTATGGGCAACTAATCTTAACCTACGTCTCGGGTTACAATTTTTGTATGGGAGCAAAACCCTTTCTTATTATGCTCTTAGTCTTTATTGTCTTTGTGGCTTTATGTTTTGAACTCATGATCGAACTAGTCTCCGTCAGTGTTTCTTGTGTTTGATATTCTTTATTAATGCAATGAAGGTATCCACTTATATCAATACAATGCTATTTTTTTTGCCAAAAAATAGGTATTTAAAACATTAATTTATAGGTGTCAAGTTCGCTAACATTAAAGGAATTTACGCGAAGTGGGTGTTAAAACAAGTTCCCCAATTTAAACCTTATGTATTTGGACCAGAATGAAAACATATTTTCACTAATTTATATCCTAATCACCTAGGAGTATAACAAAAAAAATTAAAAAAAATAAAATAATATAAAAAAATCTAAGCCCCTTTTGTGTCTCTTTATTTATTTATTTTGTATTTTATATTTTCTATTTCCTCAAAATAGTTACTTCAGCACCAAGTTTAACGCTATATTTTTAAAACTATATTTGTATAAATATATATATATATATATATATATATATATATATATATATATATATATATATATATATATATATATTTTGTTTGAACCGAACGTTTCTCTCTCAAGCTTTATCACTCTCAAAGTCAAAAACCACTCAATTTTATGATTGAATTTTGTTTTTAACTAGAAAAAAAATTAGAACGCGCGTTGATGCGGTTGTATTCAACGCGCGGTCGAATTTGGATATACGTTGTTTGCTACCTAATATATCTAGAAGGTTGGGTTGTTTGTTGGGCATGTATGTATATGTATGAAATACTGCCCGAAATATTTAGTATTTTTTTTAACGATGTCCGTTTCGCGTATAGTTAGTCTGTTGTGTTCGTAAAATTATTTCGAGTTGAACGGTAGTCTCGGAAAAATTTAACTCGCACCGAGAGACAATATAGGGCCCGTTATTTAGTGTTTTTTTAACGATGTCCGTTTCGCGTATAGTTAGTCGCGTTGTGTTCATCAGATTTTTTCGAGTTGAACGGTGGTCTCGGAAAAATTTCAGTCGCACCGGTTAAAATTTCGGGTGGAGTTAGTTTCTTTTATTTTAATAAAATTATATAATATATAATTACGCTTTCAACCACCGAAAAAGTGTAAACTCGAGGGGTCGTTGTGTAAAGTAACTCGAAGTTGAGGGACCGGTTATAGTGTGAACGAAAACTCAAAACGACGATTGCATATAACTGAAACTACGAATCTGGGCATGTGCTTTAGTATATAGGGATAATAATAATATTGAACGAATTAGAAGCTATGACTAACACCTTTAAACTCGTAACAAAGTCCCGAACACAGCCGCGAAATTTTCTCCGACGATCATTGTGAAACGCGCCGCCACGCGCCGCCACACTACCAAGTCGGAATATTTTTTCTAACCACCTTCCGTTTTTATGCTGCGAGTGCGCCGCCAAGTCCCTGGTCCAGAAGCGTCGGGCTTTCCACGAACAAAAACACTGGAAAAAGCTCACTGCCTCTGACCACCATGTCTGTCGCTTGCCGCAGTCGTCATCGCCTTTGGAAAAATTATTAAAAGTTTTAATATATATATGTGTGATTTTCAATAAAAATAAATCAATTTTTTGATTGATTAAAAAAAAATAGGTTGACTTAGTTAAAAAGACATAACCTAATGAGTTTGAGAGAATTTAGAGTATGTTCAAGAGATTGTTTGAGAAAGAAATGAAATGAAATGGAAGGAAGATAATCCTAACTCTGGAACAAAATCTTAATGATTACGTTGGCAACGTGGGTTGAAGTGTGTCATATCATCATATATGAAAAATTTTCTCGAAAGCAAAAGAGGGTTGCAGTGTCTTTTTTCTATATCATCCCAGATGGTTCTTTTTTTTATTATTATCAATAATGATGTATATGCGATACTTTTCTCACGAACTACTTGTCCAGACATGTAAATTAAAGTCTGACGATGTCTATTTTTGAGAGAGAGAGAGAGAAGCATAATTGTTTATTTTACTGATTTTCTCTATTATCTTCTCCATAAGAGTTTCTTATTTAAATGTTTATATGAAGCGTAGTTTTTTTTCATCGATCTCTAACCGTGTCTAACTGTCGCATTTGATATCTACTTATTATGTTATATGGAGTATTAATTTTTTTTTCTAACGATAACGTTAGAGTTGTTATTAAAGTGTATAAAAAGTTGTAAAATTCAATGACCGCCACTTTAAAATCAAAAGTAATTGTTATGTACAAATCATTTATGCAATTTAATGATATCCATTAGAGTTGTCAGTAGATCAATCGTATTTATTGCCCTTGGAAATATAGGGATTGACATGTTATGTATTATTTTGACTTTCCCTTTTTTGAGATTTCTATTAAGAAAAATATCTAGGATAAGAGAAATTTCTTAAAATTAAAAAGGATAGTGAAACTCGACAGGTTAATTAAACTTAATAATTATAAGTTTGTCACCACTCACCACAAGATTTTGTAAATGCGTAAATTGCTAGTTGAACAAACCAAAATCGTGGTTGATGAAATATATTTTGAATTTGAGTGCTTGATTTTTTTTTTTTTTTTTAAAGAAAGAAATTTTATTAATCTACAAAGGGTTACAATAAGTACACGATAATTACATAATCAATACACGAGAATTGGGTTGCAAAGTTAGCAAACCCAAAATCACTACAAGAAAACTGACTTTATAGGACCCCTCGTCTGGGACTTCACTGAAAAAGCGTCCTAAGAAACCATAATTTGGGACGGGCAATTCTGGGGTCGCATTAGATATATGCAAAAGTAGTGGTGTCCTAAAACACGTTACGCTTATAAAGTGGGGTCCTAAAAAGTCATAGAATATGACACATGATTTTTGGGTCATATTATTAAATACGCCTATAATCTTGGTCCTAAAAATGTGTTTAATATGACACATTATTTGTTGGGTCCTATGATTCTATATTTTTATAGAACACTTAGAAGGTGAGTCACACTATGATATGATTGTATAAACTGGTGTAATAAAATCTACTGTATATAATATGACACATAATTTTTTGGTCATATTATCATAGGACGCTTGAGTCATTCATTTGATACACATGTTCATAATAATAGGACGCTCGGGTATTTCAGGTCCTAATTATCATAGGACCCTTAAATTATGGTTGCATAAAAATGGACTTATTAGGACATTATCTTGTTGGCGTTTCATAATTAGTGACCAACAAGATAATAAGGTCATAACAATAGGACACTTGGATATTTAAGGTACTAATGATCATAGGACCCTTAAAATGTGGTTGCATAAAAATGGACTTCTTAGGACATTATCTTGTTGGTGTCGCATAATGAGTGACCAACAAGATAATAAGGTCATAAGAATATGACGCTTGGGTATTTAAGGTCCTAATTATCATAGGACCATTAAATTGTGGTTGCATAAAAATCGACCTATATTATGACATTATCTTGTTGGTGTATCATAATGAGTGACCAACAAGATATAAGGTCATAACAATAGGACGCTTGGGTATTTAAGGTCCTAGTTATCAAATGACCCTTAAATTGTGGTTGCATAGAAATGGACTTATTAGGACGTTATCTAGTTGGTGTCTCATAATGAGTGACCAACAAGATAGTAAGGTCATAAAAATAGGACGCTTGGGTATTTAAGGTCATAATTATCATAGGACCCTTAAATTGTGGTTGCGAAAAAATGGACTTATTAGGACATTATCATGTTGGTGTCTTATAATGAGTGACCAACATGATATAAGGTCATAACAATAGGACGCTTGGGTATTTAAGGTCCTCATTATCATAGGACCCTTAAATTGTGGTTGCGAAAAAAATGTTCTTATCACATTTATATTTAAGTCGTATTATTTCACTTTTGTTAAAAATGTGTGTATAACAGATCGGACTTTCAGCTGGGAATCGTGGTTGGGCCATATTTAATGAATTCATTTTTTATTTGTTTGACCCAAACAACATGGCCCAAAAAACATGCTCGTCGATCAATAGTTAAAGCATTGTTGTCTTCTTTTTATTTACTCCGTACTTTTCAAACCTTGCTAACTCAAGTCTCAAACCATGGCTGCTCATTCGTTGTACTCTTCAAACAACACGAATCAAATGCCAAGAAAAAATATTGTGATTGTGGGTATCGAGTATATGAAGGGATTGCATGGACTCGAGCGAACCCAGGAAGAAGATTCGTCGGGTGTCCAGTATTTGTAAGTGCTCAATTTGCTCTAATTTTAAGTTTTTAATTTTTTTTCCCCAATTGATTGTTTCTTTTGCAGGATGAACAAAGAAAGTGTAAATTTTTTTATGTTTTTTGATGATTAGCTTCCAAACCAACATTACAAAGATCTGCTATACAAAATGCATTTGAAAACTAAGAAATTGAACCCTCGAATTCATGATGTTGAAGATTCGAAACTCACAGAAGACTTAGCTATTTTCAAGAAAAAGCTGGAACTTTATGATAAGTTGTTTTTAACTTTGATAGCAATTGTGGTTGTCTTGTGTGTAGTAGTTGCTATTATGATAGTTAGATGAATTTATGTGACTGTTCTTGGTCTTATGTCTTTTGGCTTCAAATTATGTGTTTCAATTTGACAATTAGTGCAGAAATTGGTTACAACAAGATGAACTAAGATAAGGTTTGCAATTTTTTCAATGCGTATTCATTGTACATTCAGTTTACATTGCAAAGTAATTCACCCAAACAATACAGAAAAGTAACTCACCCATATTTAATGATGTATTTGATGATGTTAGTTAATGATCTAATGATGCGAATTGAATACTACCCATTTTCTCATTACTTAATTTGGATAGAATTACCATATTGAATTCTGCATTTAAGAAAATAAAAAAATACTGTATTACGTACTATAGTAGACTGAACATAAACAAACAAAACAAATGGAATCCTTCCTTTTAAGGTAGTTAAAGTTTGGATCAGAAGAAAGTGTTCTCCATCATATCAAAATATAGAAAGGGACTAATGGTGACAGTTTTAAGCAACAGCAAGTCAACAGCAAAGTGCAGACCAACATACAACCGCTAACAAGGAATCATCTCTTTGGGTGTTCTCTTTTGTGTGACAGTATTAGTTTTATTAGAGGCTATTTTCCTTTTATATGACTCCTGTAAGATTCGAAGGCACTTAATTAGTTTGAAATAACTGTCAAAAAACACTTAATTAGCCTTTATTTTTCTTTTGTTAACATAGACAATAGTCATGTTAGATATAGCAATATAAATAACATCACAATCCACATAATACGAAGGAAAAATGGAAGCAATATAATCAACTGATCATATATATGATAATAGCAATTACTACTAACATTTTCATTAATTAAGTGGGTAACATTTATTCAAAATTTAAAAAATACCAACATAAATCTAGTTTTTTTCCTACTAATATTTAAATTCACCGGGTAACATACCCAAATCGGTATGCAAAAACACCCAATTCATAGGCCCAAAAATACGACATGCATTATGTTATCCTCATTCAAACTCACTCCCTCGAATGTATGGAAAATAACCCTTATGGCCGGAGATAGGGCAACGTGTTGCCAAGTCATCAAAAGGACGGTGGTTATGTAACCATAATTCATGCAACAAATGAAAAACCTTGGTTCGCACCGCAACCACCAAGTCCGGCACTGGTGGGAATGTTTTAATCAAAACTTGTAATCCGACATGCTTTGCTTCTATTTGGTGAGAGGCAAACATGATCAAACCATAAACATAAACCGCATCTATAATTTGGCTGTTCACAGCTTTTTCTAAAAGACGAAGCCCTAACTCGGAGTAAGATTTATCAAAATAATTTATCAAACCCTGCGAAAAATCGCATTAGGGTTTCTAAAAAAATAACAACGTCCGATAATATGATCCATCTTAGGTTTTCTCCAAGTTACGAGATTCCACCTATCTAAGGATATCCTTTTACAAACTAAAGGATCGTCGGAAAGATTCAAAAAGCGTTTGCAAACCAACTTTAGTATGAACAACTGCTTGGATGAATCCTGACCAACTCGAGATAAAATTTCCACAAGCATATCTTGTGGAAGAGTTTTGAGTATGTTCGCTTGAGTAACTCTTCCATTTTTGTATTCTTTAAAAAATAAAAAAGATTTTTTAAGTTTTTGTGTTTGGTGTACTTGAGAGAAGACTGTATTTCAGAAAATATTCAACCTTTTGTCTGCCATCTTAACCTTTAAAGGGGATTTTTGGTGATACTGATTCGACGTGCATTTAATGCGCTGATTTTATTTTATTTAAGTATAAAATATTTGCCAATATTACGAAATAGGTTTTTTTTTATCATATACTAGTATTAATATTAATTTTTGAAATCTCATATTTGCCCACTTAAGGTGAATAATATCATATATGTCCATTTTTAATTTCTAAAAACGTGGAAAAATATGATGTCAAAAAAATTGAAGTGTCAAAAATATGGTGTCAAAAAAATATGAAGTTGTATTAACTTTTTAACACTTTTTAAGTGCCAAAAAGTTTTCTTTTGGCAATTTAAGTGTCAAAAACTTAGTAACACCTATAAGTGTCAAAAACATGTCAAATTATTTACATTTTAAGGCGTCAAAAAATAATGCAAGTGTCAAAAAAGAGAATTTTTTTTGTAGTGAGTTAATAAGATTAATAATGTGCATTTAAAAAAAATAAAGAGAATGATTTTTTTTTTATAAATTTCAAGATAATAATGAGAATGGTTATCTAGTGATTAAATCCAACAAATAAAGAAATATTTTGTATGTGTTGTAACTTGTAATTTACTTTATAGATAACAGTAAGTTAAATGCTATCATGGCCTATTATGCAGGTAATTCTGACCTATTATGTAGGTAATAATCTAAAGTCATGATTATTTTACTTTTCTTCCAGTATTGTATATTACAGCATTACTTAACATAGATTATAAAAATACAGTAACATCACAAACGTACTAGTACTCCGTAATTAACATATAACATCACAAATGGAAATAAACTGATATATGATACAGTAATAGACATAATTACTAATATTTACATTAACTGATGAGTAAAATTTATATAAAATCTAAAATATTGAAAACATAAAATACTAACAAATCTAGTTAAACCCAAATCGTTCAGCAAAAACACGCAACTCATAGGACCAAAAACAAGACATGCATTCCGGTTTAGTCAATATAATTTCCCACCCAAGGTCAAGTAGAAAATAACCGTTGTGGCCCTTGATAGTGCAGCACGTTGCGACGTCATCAAAAGGATGGTGGTTAAATAATACCCAACAAAGTTGCAACAAATCAAAAACCTTGGTTCTCACCTCTACCACCAAATCCGGCACTGGTGGAAGTAATCTGATGTCCTTTTTCTCTATTTGGTGAGAGGCAAACATGACCAAACCATAAACATAACATGCCTCTTTAAGTTGCATATTCAAAGCTTTTTCTAATAAATGAAGCCCTATATCGGGGTGTTTAGAATCAAAATAAGCCCTCAAACCATAGCGAAAAATCGCATTAGGGTTTCCAAAATACATAGAAAAAATGAAAATATAGGCCAACTTATGGTTTCCCCAAGGTGAGATACACTACCTATCAAAGGAAAGCCTTTTATAAACCAAAGCATGCTCGAAAATCTTCTCAAATGCTTTGCAAACCAACTTCACCATGAGTAATTGAGTGGATGAATTCTGACCAACTCTAGACAAGACTTCCACAAGCATATCTTGTGGAAGATCTTCTAGAATGTTCGCTTATCTAACCCTAACATCAATTTTTTGTTATTTTTGGAGATGCCTAACATCCATATATTTTTGTATTTTGTTCAAAAGATATTGTAAAAGAGATGAAAATTGTACTTAGGTTTGTAGAAGATGATGATGGGAAATAACAAGACGCAAAAGGCAACTTGCCGTCTGCCCACGTCCTTTTAAAGTTGATTTTTGGTATATTCAACCGACTTCAAAGTTTCACGTGTGCACTTAATGATGATTTGAGTATAAATAAAATATACAGTATATATATACTTCTAATTTTATCAGCAAATCATATTAACTAAAAGATTACATGGCAAATAATTAACCCTTAGATTAAAAGTAACTTTAGATGAGGACGATTAGATCAAAGTCATTGATATCGACGTTCAAATATAACATAATAATATTAAATTATGATTAAAATAAAATAGACAATTTTAGTGATTTGAGCAATCTATTACGAAATTAGCTCAAAATTTGTTATCATGCATCCATTAACTCAAAATTTGTTATGATCCATTAACTGCCTTTTACGATAATACATGTCTTTATATATTTGAGCGAATTTTATTAATATTATTTATTTTTAATATAATAATTATAATTATAATTATTATATTATTAATATTCAAATATGGATTCTTTTTACGAAATTAATTACGTTACATATGTATGCGAAAAATACATGTCTCTATATATTTGTAAAAACAACGACAAGTTTCTTAGTCAAACGGGTCATTACAACAAATGAGTTTAGCATTTACGTTCACTTAATACCTAAAACATATCATTAAACTGTTTTGTTTAAATAAACCTGTGATTCCACAGGACATTTCACTAGTTACTTTTTTAACCTCATTTGCCAAACACTAGAATTAATTGAAATATATATATATATATATATATATATATATATATATATATATATATATATATATATATATATATATATATATATATATATATATATATATATATATAGGGACAGGATCAATGGGGAAGTAACCAATCGGGGGGAAGCAAAAAAATTATTTTTTTTTGGTTTTTTTTGAAATTTTTTTTTCGGACATCAAGATCACACTAAAATATGAACATTTAGAAGAGACACTTCATGATGAATGTTATTATTTAGGCGGGAAAATGATCGACAAAAATAACATTCAAGATAATATTGTTCGTGAAGAATATGAACGTTTTTTTCATGTTTTGTGAAGTAAAATTTAGCCCGATTTAGAGTTTAGGGTTTAGGGTTTAGGGTTTGGTGTTTTGGGTTTATTCCATAAACCCAAAACACCAAACCCTAAACCCTAAACCCTAAACTCTAAACCGTTCGTGTTAAAAACTCAATCTAAATCCTAAATCTAAACCCTAAACCCTAAATTTCTAAACCCTAATATCTAAACCCTATAAACCCTAATATCTAAACCCCAATAACTAAAACCTCAAAATACGCTAAAAAAATACGATAATTGTTAAATATTACTTCTTCGAGCGTTTTTCCGCCAAAATAAAAACATTTATCACAAAGTGTCTCTACTAAATGTTCATATTTTCATCTCATCTATAATGTTCGTGAATAAAGTTTTTTCAAAAAACGAGAAAAAAAAGTTTTTGCTTCCCCCGCTTCCCCCCGAATGGTTACTTCCCTTTTGATCCTACCACTATATATATATATATATATATATATATATATATATATATATATATATATATATATATATATATATATATTCGTGTGTTCAGTAAGCAGGAGAAAGAAATTAACCTGGTTCAATAAATTTGTCAAGTTTTCGATGAATGCAATTAACTTATGCTTCAATTTCGTACAGTATTAACTTAATTAGAGTGACATATAATCATAACATCGACTTGGACAAGCTTAAAGCTAGCTATAATGAACAACACTAATGATTAGGGTTTAGGGTTTTGATTATGGTTTATTGTAATGTTTAGGGTATATATGCATGATTTAATTAATATTGTACATTCATGCTAATTAGGGATTAGGGTGCGTGTAGGGTTTGAGGTACGTATATGCGGGTTTAGGGTTTAGGTATAGGCCGGTTTGGGGTATATATAGGGTTTAGGCCGGTACTTTAGGGTAGGGTTTAGGGTATAAACGTTCGCATGCTCACAACATACCTGCACGTACATACGAGAAATTATATATATCTAATATTTATATGGCTGGTTAGATATTATATATATGTTTTTAAAAAATATTTTTTGTTAAATCTTAATTACTATCCATTAACATTTACATGTGAATTGAATCAAGTCGATCACGTGGTGTCAAAATCCTTGAAATTCAATGGTTCTCGCAGTTTTCGCCATTAATTTGTATGGTTCTAGCTTGTTTGAACTTTTGGCTAGGGATTGGGTTTATGGTTTAGTGTTTGGGGTTTAAGGTTTATGGTTTAATGACTAGGGTACGTAATTTAGGGTTTTGTGTTTAGCTGGGTTTATGGTTTATAAGGGTTTAGGGTTTGGGGTAGGGTTTATGGTTTAGGGTTTAGGGTTTATGGTTTATGGTTTAGGGTTTAGGGTGTACGGTTTAGGGTGTACGATTTAGGGTTTACGCTTTAGGGTTTAGGGTTTAGGGTGTACGGTTTAGGGTTTACGCTCTAGGGTTTAGGGTTTAGGGTTTATTGTTTAGGGTTTAGGGTTTGGAGTTTAGGGTTTAGGGTTTGGTGCCATCGTAATGTTGATCGAGGATGAGCTTGCTTATCGGACGAACTTAATGCGTGCATGGTATATCACCAAACAAGTTATTCAAGCAGTTTAGAAATTGACGGATGATATGATAAGACATATGAACTCAATCGATCAGGTGTAACAACCCTGATTTTTCCGTTACTTCCGTTAACCTTCCGTTGGTTTATTTAACGGCGATTATTTAACTTTTATGCGTTTACGTGTATTAAATGCGTACTTGATCTTCGGAGGGTTTCAATAATTAATATGGGTTGATATTAATTCAAATAAATAGTTCGGATAATGAAATACGATAACAACGATACAATTTTGATAATAGCTTTTTGAGCAACGAAACGCTCGGGTTAATTTTAATAATTAATTTTATTAATTATTAACTTTTTAAAATATTTAATTTATTGGGTTTTTAATAAATTAAACAATTGATTGCGTTTAACGATCGGGTTAGCGTTCTGGGCCTTCGGTACGACTAAACGACACTTAAAACGGACCACGATTACACGGAATTGCAAAACGAGAGCCCGGGAACCCATCCCAAGTGGGCCACGGCCGAACACCCCCTCCCCACCTTTATTTTGTTAATTTTTACTACTTTAGGGACTTAAGTGTTAATTAGGAGAGTTAAGGCTTAATATAAATACTTGTGATTAACCTAAACTAATTAAACCCTCACAAATTACTCCTACCAGTCGATTTCTTTTTCCCTCCTCCCTCCTTGCTGCCGTCGACTATACCACACACACACATCAATTTTTAATTTTTGCTCAAGCCTTGAACACGAAAAGTGTAATTCTCGATCTCTTCTACGCGTTGATATAAATCTTTTAGCGATCTAAGGTATAATTACATAAATCCTAATTCTTAAAATTCGATTTTTATAAGAGTTTCATAGTTATGTTGTCAATTGCTCAAGTCTATACGCGTACGTGTTAATCGTTATCGTTATTTTGATTGTTTGATGCGCTAGGGTTTAAAAAGAATTTGTTATTGCTTGATCAGAAAAATTAAGTTTTTCAAATATTAATTATTATGTTATAATCAGATTCCTTGCGAAAAAATATTGAGTTTAGGCTTTGGATTCGCTTGATTTCATTTCCGCATGATTAAGTTATGTCAATTTGAATTATCGTTGTGTTTTTGTTGCTTGATCAGAAATATGGTATTGATAGACAATGAATTTGGCATGTGAGACTTATACCACTGGAAATATAATTTAAAAACACTCAATTTAGACTAGGATATCATGTCGTTTGCTTATGTATAGCCCGAGATATGCTTGAATTAGTGTAAAAGTAGTTTTATACAGCACTTGCATGAAAATAACCTTGTATGATAAAATGTGTTAACTTCTATGATTAAAGCTTTGCATATTTGAAAAGTATACAAAACGCACTTCATCTTTCATGTGGATATCATAGGCTAATTGTATCTAGATCTTCGGATAATCGCGTGCGAATGTGACTAACTAAATGAGAATCAAATCTGTAAATAGCACACGGTTTTATACTCTGTGGATTGTGTTTATTGATTGAGCATGTATGCTTCTGGAAAATGAAACTTAACATGATATGTGAATTATTGTTAGTTTATTTCAATCTCTGAAACCTTATTCATTGGGTACAATAGAGCCATACTTTATGTGAATTCTGATTTGAGCTGAAAACTGAATGTTCAACTTGCACGAATAAACTGTACAAATTGACTAAACAAAAGTTGCTAGATTTGTGATATGTATTACTTTGATTTGTCCTTGAACTATATCCACTGGTCTTGTATCAATTGCATGTTCCAAACTCCGGTTATAGCCAAAATGAAATCAGTGCGCAGTCAGAAACTGACTTGGCAAACCCCAAATGTATCCCTTCTGATTCCTGACTTTTAACTGTCGCATGAGTCCCTGGATGGACTTTTTGGAATCGATTTTAAGTATATTTATGATATGGAGTTTGTCATATTTACTTGAATTTTGTACTATGAGATAATGTGTTAAGTATGCTACGTGTTCATGAACTTTGTGCATAACGATAAACTGAAATTGTGAAAATGATCATTCATGACCTAAAACGTATTGTTTGACTTAGGTTTGACATGTTGACCAATATTTGACATGAACCGACTGATGTTGACTTTAGTTGACCACATTGACCAAGTTTGACTTTCGGTTTGACTTCGGTTGACTTTGTTTGACTTGCATGATATAGTTGACTTTTACTTTGAAACGCGTCGAGTCGAGCAATAAGACAACGTACACTATGAAACCACACTTATTTAAGATACATATATTGAACAATCTAAATACGTATACTTAGGTTGCATTACTCGGCTATAAACCGTACAAGTTAATTGTTCACTTTTCAATTCGAGCTTTATTCAAAGGTGAGTCTACAGTCCCCTTTTTACATGTTTTCAGGGATGAGAATACATGCTGTTACACTTACATTTTCAAATGCTTTTGTATTGACATGAGTACTATATATGCATATTGAGTTTGTTCAAAAAGCCTCTAGCTTGAATACTTTTAATACCATCGGTGTAAGCACAATTTAGATGGACGGTTCCGTTAGGTTGACAACCTCACCTGCTATAAAAACTGTGGTGCATTTATTTTGAACATTAAATACATTTGAACAAGTGTATAACATTTTACGAGGTAAGGCAGGTATAGTGGCTTCTATACTCGGGTCATTGCTAGTATTCAGGTGCTCAGATTATGCAAACATCTCGTGGTCAAGGAAACTAAACTATTTTTATGATAACTGTTTTTCAGATACTGTTATACTTTTAAACCTGTAGATTCACCAACATTATTTGCTGACCTGTTTTTGCGTGTTGTTATTCTCAGGTATTAATTACTTCCGCTGTAAACTGTTGCCGTTACGTAGAAGTCAAGCCAAGCACTGGGTCCAGAGTTAATGTACCGTCAAAGGGATTTTGACGGGGGGTTACATTTGGTATCAGAGCTGTGGCTATAGGGAACTAGGATACATTAGTGTGTCTAACCGTAGGGCGCTTTAGTGAAGTCTAGTCTATAGCCGTGTGTCTTGGACGACTTTTATACACCATACCTGCACTATTTGCTTCACAATGCTACATGTAGGGCTACACATTACACCACATGCATATACGCCTTATACCATGCAACATGGACTTGGACTAAATATACTATATCACGAAACACATACGTACACCCGAAGCCATATTTAACTAAATTAAGTTGACTACGCCATCTTGAACTTATGGAGTGATGTCGAATGGAAGTGTGAGATAGCGTAATGTAATGACCGGGATTACATTACGGTAACTCATATAGAAGTTCCGACATCGCGAAATAAGGAATTGGGGCCGAGTCAAGTAGGTTACCTAGATAGACAACGTTTAGAACACAAACCGTATAACCTCGAATGTGAGAAGAAACTTACCATGTGCAAATTAATTGTTAATATAGCTTGTAAGTAACTTGTGATCTTGACCCAACTCATCACTGCTCGACACTGTTTGTCACCACCAATCACTACTTGTCACTACTAAGACACTACTTGAACACACTCGTCATCTCATACCACTACTCAGTACTATTTATCACTGATAACTACTACTCAACGCCGCCTCTCACTGCTAGTTACGACTGATCACTGCTTCTCACTACTTGTCATTACTAAATACTACTTACTACTACCCCTTGCTACTTGCTACTACTCAATACTACTCATTACTGCTTACCACTACTAAGTAATACTCGACACTACCAGCACCTCTACATTTTACTACTCGCTAATGTGCATCACAACTCATTTCTGATACGTCTTTAGAGCAGGAATTCCTAATAACCGCCCGCACAATACGTAGTAGATATTGTCCACTCGATTACCAACTTACCTATCATTCAGCCATCCGTCGTCCATGATTTTGTTTTCCAACACGAGCCTACCGACTGAAGATCATTATGCCTTATTGGGTGCATTTGAGTACATGTGCATATACTTATGATGTGAGCATGCTATCCAACAACTTATACGTCACTACTATCATCACTTCTTATCACAACCCATCGCTACTTATCGCTAACGCCACCACTCATTGCGACTAGTGATACTACCCGTTACCACATCCCACATCATTTTATTCCAACATACTATTCTTAAGCGACAATCATTTTCATTATACCCATAAACATTACCAACCAACTTTGAACACATCAACGCGAACTACACTTCATCTGTTCCTGCGAGACACTCCCGTCTGGGAGTTTGTACCAACCATTTTCGATTAAATATCAGATTTTGTTTGAGTTGCCATTACACCTTGTTCATTTTCGTTTTCCATGAAAATCATCACGTTCTCGCTCATCAACCATAATGTTTATATATGATGTCAACACCGGTGCTGAGAGAAGCTTTAATGCTAGAGAAATTGGTCACGACGTTTATAAACCTGTACCTTCCTTAGACAACGTGTACTCTATAAAACTATTAAATTGGGAAGTTTTAACTTAGTGGTTGAAACAAAATAGTTATCTGACGATATAACCGAGGCAGCTACGTCCAGAAGACTATTCTAATTTCTTTCATCGACGATAATAGTGTACGAAGAAGAGATAAGTACACCGTCATGTTACACTAATTACTCGAAGGTCCAGAAGTACAGGAGATGAGAATGTCTCGCAATTCTGGCACATGTGAGTAAAGATGAGCCGACATTTAAGAGACCCGAATATTTCCCAACTATTAGAGATTGTCCGGAGGTTACACGTCCACCCCACCGTGAAGTCAAATTTCGGATTGATTTGGTGCCAGCAGCTACACCCGTTACGCGTACAATATGCGCATTTGCACCTTTAGAACTACAAGAGCTTCCCATAGTGAAGAACATGAGGGTTGTAATGCCCTAAATTGTGACATGTACTAGAAGGTGTGTCACATAACCACGAATTCCCAAGTTGGAGCTCCAGTATTGTTTGTTAAGAAGAAGGATGAGTCGATGAGATTGTGTATCGACTACAAAGAATTGAACAAGTTAACAATCAAGAACCGGTATCCGTTACCGAGGATTGATGACTTATTTGATCAAATTCAGGGATCCAGTTATTATTCGAAGATTGATTTGAGATTCGGGTATCATCAATTGAGAGTCAAAGAAGCTGATGTCCCGAAGACAGTGTTTAGAACACATTATGGACATTATGAGTTTACAGTGATGTCATTTGGTTTGACGAATGCACCAGCAGTGTTCATGGACCTCATGAACCGTGTGTGTAAGCCATACGTAGATAAATTCGTCATTGTGTTTATTGATGATATATTGGTGTACTCCAAGAACAGAGAAGAGCACGAGCAGCATCCACGTTCGATATTGACTATGCTTAGAGAAGAGCAGTTGTATGCAAAGTTCTCTAAGTGTGACTTTTGGTTACCAGAAGTACAATTTCTTGGCCATGTTGTAGGGGCCAATGGAATACAGGTCGATCTAGCAAAGATTGAGTTGGTTAAGAATTGAGAAACTCTAAAGACGCCAACCCAGATTAGGCAATTTTTGGGTCTAGCTGGTACTACATGAGATTCATTGAAGGATTCTCTAAGATTGCCCGACCATTAACCGCGTTGACTCATAAGGGCAAGAAGTTTGAGTGGTCAGAACCGCAAGAGACTGCATTTCAGTTGTTGAAAGAGAAGTTAACAACTGCACTAGTATTGTCTCTACCCGAGGGAAGTGAAGATTTTGTTGTTTATTGTGATGCCTCACGTCAAGGAATGGGTTGCGTGCTTATGCAACGAAACAAGGTTATTGCTTATGGATTGCGTCAGTTAAAGATTCACGAGCAAAACTACACTACGCATGACCTTGAGTTAGGAGCCGTTGTCTTTGCACTTAAAATGTGGAGACACTACCTGTTTGGAACCAAGTTCACTATCTTCACTGACCATAAGAGTTTACAGCACATATTCGACCAGAAACAGCTCAATATGAGACAACGACGTTGGATGGAACTACTTAACAATTATAACTGCGAACTAAAATACCATTCGGGCAAGGCGAATGTTGTGGCAGATGCCTTAAGCAGAAAGGAGCGAGAGAAACCTCTTAGGGTTAAAGCTCTTAACATAGTTGTCCGTACAAATCTCACATCACAAATCCTCGAAGCACAACAAGAAGCCATGAAACAAGAAAATGTTGATGTTGAATTTCTCAGAGGGATGGATAAGAAGTGTGACATCAAGGAGGACGGAACACAGTACTTTGCTAACCGAATTTGGGTACCAAAATTTGGTGGATTGAGAGAACTAGTGTTGGAGGAAGCACACAAGTCAAGGTACTCAATTCATCCGGAATCAGATAAAATGTACCAAGATTTGAAGGCATTTTATTGGTGGCCAAATTTGAAAGCAGACATTGCTACCTATGTCGGGAAGTGCTTGACTTGCGCTAAAGTCAAGGCTGAGCATCAGAAGGCATCAGGATTATTAACTCAACCAGAGATTCCCCAGTGGAAGTAGGAAGGAATTTCCATAGACTTCATTACGAAACTCCCAATAATGGTGGGAGGTCACGATACTATTTGGGTTATCGTGGATCGTCTCACTAAGTCCGCACACTTCTTACCGATAAGGGAAACTGATAAAATGGAGAAGTTGGCTCAGATCTACATTAAGAAAGTCGTCTCTAGGCATGGAGTGCCTATATCTATTATATCCGACCGCGACAGCAGATTTACTTTCAGGTTTTGGCAATCATTACAGAAAGTAAAGGGGACCCGTTTAGATATGAGTACAGCATATCACCCCTAGACGGATGGCCAGAGCGAACGAACTATTCAGACTTTTAAGGACATGTTGAGAGCATGTGTCATTGATTTCGGAAACGGATGGGATAAGTATTTACCACTAGCTGAGTTCTCATACAATAACAGCTACCATGCAAGTATTAAGGCTGCACCTTTCGAGGCATTATACGGAAGGAAGTGTAGATCTCCCGTTTGTTGGAGCGAGTTGGGAGATAGTCAGTTGACAGGTCCTGAGATTATTCAGGAGACAACTGAGAAAGTTCTACAGATTCAGGAACGATTGAGAACGGCTCGAAGTCGTCAAAAGAGTTATGTTGATGTTAGATGGAAGGACATAGAATTCCAAGTTGGTGACAAAGTTATGCTTAAAGTATCACCTTGGAAGGGCGTTGTACGATTTAGGAAACGAGGTAAACTGAGTGCTATATATGTTGGATCGTTTGAGATAACTGAAAGAGTTGGATCGGTAGCTTACAGATTAGAACTGCCACAAGCACTCAGCGGTATTCATGACGTTTTCCATGTATCCAATCTAAAGAAGTGCCTAGCCGATGATAATTTGATTATTCCTTTAGAGGAACTACGTATCGACGACAAAATTCATTTCATTGAGGAACCTGTTGAAATCTTGGGCCGTGAGGTCAAATAGTTGAAGCAAAGCAGAATTCCTATCGTTAAAGTTCGGTGGAATGCGAGAAGAGGACCAGAGTTCACGTGGGAGCGTGAAGACCAGATGAGGCTGAAATATCCGCAATTGTTTCCCTAGGAAACTACTTCAGCGGACGATCACTAAAATTTCGGGACGAAATTTTCAATAACAGGTGGGTAATGTAACAACCCTGATTTTTCCGTTAGTTCCGTTAACCTTCCGTTGGTTTATTTAACGGCGATTATTTAACTTTTATGCATTTACGTGTATTAAATGCGTACTTGATCTTCAGAGAGTTTCAATAATTAATATGGGTTGATATTAATTCAAATAAATATTTCGGATAATGAAATACGATAAAAACGATACGATTTTGATAATAGCTTTTTGAGCAACGAAACGCTCCGGTTTATTTTAATAATTAATTTTATTAATTATTAACTTTTTAAAATATTTAATTTATTGGGTTTTTAATAAATTAAACAATTGGTTGCGTTTAACGATCGGGTTAGCGTTCCGGGCCTTCGGTAAGACTAAACGACACTTAAAACGGACCACGATTATACAGAATTGCAAAACGAGAGCCCGGGAACCCATCCCAAGTGGGCCACGGCCGAACACCCCCTCCTCACCTTTATTTTGTTAATTTTTACTACTTTAGGGACTTAAGTGTTAATTAGGAGAGTTAGGGCTTGATATAAATACTTGTGATTAACCTAAACTAATTAAACCTTCACAAATTACTCCTACCAGTCGATTTCTTTTTCCCTCCTCCCTCCTTGCTGCCGTCGACTATACCACACACACACACACACACACATCAATTTTCAAAAAAGTGTAATTCTCGATCTCCTCTACGCGTTGATATAAATCTTTTAGCGATCTAAGGTATAATTACATGAACCCTAATTCTTAAAATCTGATTTTTATAAGAGTTTCATAGTTATGTTTTCAATTGCTCAAGTCTATACGCGTACGTGTTAATCGTTATCGTTATTTTGATTGTTTGATGCGCTAGTGTTTAAAAATGAATTTGTTATTGCTTGATCAGAAAAATTAAGTTTTTCAAATGTTAATTATTATGTTATAATCAGATTCCTTGCAAAAAACTATTGAGTTTAGGCTCTGGATTCGCTTGATTTCGTTTCCGCATGATTAAGTTATGTCAATTTGAATTATCGTTGTGTTTTTGTTGCTTGATCAGAAATATGGTATTTATAGACAACGAATTGGCATATTAGACTTATACCACTGGAAATATAATTTAAAAACACTCAATTTAGACTAGGATATCATGTCTTTTGCTTATGTATAGCCCGATATATGCTTGAATTAGTGTAAAAGTAGTTTTATACAGCACTTGCATGAAAATAACCTTTTATGATAAAATATGTTAACTTTTTTGATTAAAGCTTTGCATATTTAAAAAGTATACAAAAATCACTTCATATTTCATGTGGATATCATAGGCTAATTGTATCTAGATCTTCGGATAATCGCGTGCGAATGTGACTAACTAAATGAGAATCGAATCTGTGAATAGCACACGGTTTTATACTCTGTAGATTGTGTTTATTGATTGTGCAAGTATGATTCTGGAAAATGAAACCTAACATGATATGTGACTTATTGTTAGTTTATGTCAATCTCTGAAACCTTATGAATTGGGCACAATAGAGCTATACTTTATGTGAATTCTGATTTGAGCTGAAAAATGATTGTTCAATTTGCACGAATAAACTGTACAAATTGGCTAAACAAAAGTTGCTAGATTTGGGATATATGTTACTTTGATTTGTCCTTGAACTATAGCCACTGGTATTGTATCAATTTCATGTTCCAAACTCCGGTTATAGTCAAAATGAAATCAGTGCGCAGTCAGAAACTGACTTGACAAACCCCAAATGTATCCCTTCTGATTCCTGACTTTTAATTGTCGTATGAGTCCCTGGACGGACTTTTTGGAATCAATTTTAAGTATATTTTTGATATGGAGTTTGTCATATTTACTTGAATTTTGTACTATGAGATAATGTGCTAAGTATGCTACGTGTTCATGAACTTTGTGCATAACGATAAACTGAAATTGTGAAAATGATCATTCATGACCTAAAACGTATTGTTTGACTTAGGTTTGACATGTTGACCAATATTTGACATGAACCTACTGATTTTGACTTTAGTTGACCACATTGACCAAGTTTGACTTTCAGTTTGACTTCAGTTGACTTTGTTTGACTT